>NW_026043878.1:300000-482000 GCF_937001465.1 Orcinus orca
CCCGATCACACGGTTGATCATACTCTGGGTTCCACATGCATGTTTTAGCTGAAGGAGGAATTCCTTAAACATGGAGAGTTGAGACCCGTGGAATGGGTACCATGCAATATGACTTCAAAGGGTCTTCATTTGCTCACCGAACCTCTCCAATCCTATCACTGCTGCGTTTATGCCCCTGTACACACGCTTGATTCTCTTTTGGAGACATAGCAATCCATAGGTTTTAAGATACTTACTAGTCAGGTACATTCTTAGGCGTTTAATATGGGGTGTTGAGTCCATCTCGTTGAGCAAGGAGTAGCTCTTGTCTATTACATATTTGGCTTAAGGAACTTTATCTGTGCTCATTTCAATCTCTGGTTTTATGCAGCACCCCAACTCACCTTTCCCCTTAAGCAAGCATAAGTTGGTTTTCTAAATTTGAGGCCCTGTTCTGTTATGTAATCCAGTTCCTGTGTAGCCAAGTTTACATTCCGTGTATTAGTGATATCTTAGGATGTTTCTTTTTCTGTGTGACTTATTTCAGTTAGAATCATCATACCTGAATCCACTCTATGCTTTACAGGCATGATGACATTGATTTCATTGCTGATTGATATTGCATTGTACGTAAGTACCACAACTTCTTTATCCATTTTTCGCTTTCTGCGATATTGAACTTGTACCGTGACTGAGGTTCTTGTAAACAGAGCTGTCCCAAATTTTGGGGTGGCTGTGTCTTTTTTATTTTAATTTCCCTAAGCTATAGGACCATAAGTGGAAGTGCCCTAGGCTGTGTTCCTCAGTTTTTTAGATGTTTCAGGAAACACCATACACTTCTCCCCAGTGGCTGTTGGCAATTTACATCCTGCCCATCAGCATAACAAGGCTCCCAGTTCTCCATGGCCTGTCCTGCCTTTCTGGATTTTACACTTTTTTCAGATGGCCCTTTTGACCGGGGGGAAGTGAGACTTCATTGTAGTGCAGATTTCCTTTGCAAGCTTGCTTGGTTGGCCAAAAAGGGCGTATGTGTTTTGTCCTGAATATATTCAGGAAAAAACGCATACGCCCTTTTTGGCCAGTGCATCATTGTGGACGTTCTGCCTCTTTTCCTATGCTTTAAATGCAATTCCAGTCTACCTCCTGAAATCGGTTTCCTGCAATTCTGCCCCGCTTTCAAGTCCTCTTGGCAGCCTAACTTCAGTATATTTTTGGACGATAGCTACCATTTAAAACTCTGCAGGTGTGTGAATTACAGTGCCCCTGAGCTCCTTTCTTCAACTCGCTTTCTTGTGAGCTGGCCGCAACACTGCAGGTTTGCTTCAGCCCCTAATCTGGTTCCGGCATGGCACGCTGAGCCTTTGGTTAATTCCTCTTCGTGGTGGGAAATGAGAGTGAAATTTGCCCGTCCAGAAACCTCCAGCTAGTCTCTCATTGGTTCTCCCTATTCCTATTCATCTTCCGCAGAAATTGCAAACTGGGCCAAACAGGAGGTTAAAGGCACTGACTCTCAAAGTCGGGAGAGTGTTAGTAAAGCGTCTGGAATGTTGCACCCGAGTACCAGGGGACGAGAACTGAGACATATTGGAACACGTCTCCCGATCACATGGTTGATCATATTCTGGGTTCCACATGCATGTTTTAGCTGAAGGAAGAATCCCATAAACCTGGAGAGTTGAGACCCGTGGAATGGGTACCATGCAATATGACTTCAAAGGGTCTTCATTTGCTCACCGAACCTCTCCAATCCTATCACTGCGGCGTTTATGCTCCTGTGCTCATGCTTGATTCTCTTTCAGAGACATAGCAATATATAGGTTTTAAGATACTTACTAGTCAGGTACATTATAAGGCGTTAAACATGGGGTTTTGAGTCCATTACGTTGAGCAAGGAGTAGCTCTTGTCTATTACATATTTGGCTTAAGGAACTTTATCTGTGCTCATTTCAATCTCTGGTTTTATGCAGCACCCCATCTCACCTTTCCCCTTAAGCAAGCATAAGTTGCTTTTCTAAATTTGAGACCCTGTTCTGTTTTGTAATCCAGTTCCTGTGTAGCCAAGTTTACATTCCGTGTATTAGTGATATCTTATGATGTTTCTTTTTCTGTGTGACTTATTTCAGTTAGAATCATCATACCTGAATCCACTCATTATGCTGCTACGGGCCTGATGACATAGATTTCATTGCTGAGTGATATTGCATTGTACGTAAGTACCACAACTTCTTTATCCATTTTTCACTTTCTGCGATATTGAACTTGTACCGTAAACGAGGTTCTTGTAAACAGAGCCATCCCAAACTTTGGGGTGGCTGTGTCTTTTTGATTTTAATTTCCCTAAGCTATAGGACCATAAGTGGATGTGCCCTAGGCTCTGTTGATTTGTTTTTTAGATCTTTCAGGAAACACCATACACTTCTCCTGAGTGGCTGTTGGCAATTTAAATCCCACCCATCAGCATAACAAGGCTCCCAGTTCTCCATGGCCTGTCCTGCCTTTCTGGATTTTACACTTTTTTCAGATGGCCCTTTTGACCGGGGGAAAGTGAGACTTCATTGTAGTGCAGATTTCCTTTGCAAGCTTGCTTGGTTGGCCAAAAATGGCGTATGTGTTTTTTCCTGAATATATTCAGGAAAAAACATATACGCCCTTTTTGGTCAACTGCATCTTTGTGGACGTTCTGCCTCTTTTCCTATGCTTTAAATGCAATTCCAGTCTACCTCCTGAAATCGGTTTCCTGCAATTCTGCCCCACTTTCAAGTCCTCTTGGCAGCCTTACTTCAGTATATTTTTGGACGATAGCTGTCATTTATAACTCTGCAGGTTTGTGAATTACAGTGCCCCTGAGCTCCTTTCTTCAACTCGCTTTCTTGTGAGCTGGCCGCAACACCGCAGGATTGCTTCAGGCCCTAATCTGGTTCCGGCACGGCACGCTGAGCCTTTCATTAATTCCTCTTCCTGGTGGGAAATGGGAGTTAAATTTGCCCGTCCAGACACCTCCAGCTTGTCTCTCATTGGTTCTCCCTATTCCTGTTCATCTTCCGCGGAATTTGCAAACTGGGCCAAACAGGAGGTTAAAGGCACTGACTCTCCAAGTCGGGAGAGTGTTAGTAAAGCATCTGGAATGTTGCACCCGAGTACCAGGGGACGAGAACGGAGACATATTTGAACACGTCTCCCGATCACACGGTTGATCATACTCTGGGTTCCACATGCATGTTTTAGCTGAAGGAAGAATCCCTTAAACCTGGAGAGTTGAGACCCGTGGAATGGGTACCATGCAATATGACTTCAAAGGGTCTTCATTTGCTCACCGAACCTCTCCAATCCTATCACTGCTGCGTTTATGCCCCTGTACACACGGTTGATTCTCTTTCAGAGACATAGCAATCCATAGGTTTTAAGATACTTACTAGACAGGTACATTCATTGGCGTTTAATATGGGGTGTTGAGTCCATTTCGTTGAGCAAGGAATAGCTCTTGTATATTCCATATTTGGCTTAAGGAACTTTATCTGTGCTCATTTCAATCTCTGGTTTTATGCAGCACCCCAACTCACCTTTCCCCTTAAGCAAGCATAAGTTGGTTTTCTATATTTGAGACCCTGTTCTCTTTTGTAATCCAGTTCCTGTGTAGCCAAGTTTACATTCCGTGTATTAGTGATATCTTAGGATGTTTCTTTTTCTGTGTGACTTATTTCAGTTAGAATCATCATACCTGAACCCACTCATTTTCTGCTACAGGCCTGTTGACAGATATTTCATTGCTGAGTGATATTGCATTGTACGTAAGTAGCACAAATTCTTTATCCATTTTTCACTTTCTGCGATGTTGAAATTGTACCATAAACGAGGTTCTTGTAAACAGAGCTGTCCCAAACTTTGGGGTGGCTGTGTCTTTTTGATTTTAATTTCCCTAAGCTATAGGACCATAAGTGGAAGTGCCCTAGGCTCTGTTGCTTTGTTTTTTAGATGTTTCAGGAAACACCATACACTTCTCCGGAGTGGCTGCTGGCAATTTACATCCCACGCATCAGCATAACAAGGCTCCCAGTTCTCCAACGCCTTTCCTGCCTTTCTGGATTTTACACTTTTTTCAGATGGCCCTTTTGACCGCGGGGAAGTGAGACTTCATTTTAGTGCAGATTTCCTTTGTAAGCTTGCTTGGTTGACCAAAAAGGGCGTATGCGTTTTTTCCTGAATATATTCAGGAAAAAACGCATACGCCCTTTTTGGCCAAGTGCATCATTGTGGAAGTTCTGCCTCTTTTCCTATGCTTTAAATGTAATTCCAGTCTACCTCCTGAAATCGGTTTCCTGCAATTCTGCCCCGCTTTCAAGTCCTCTTGGCAGCCTTACTTCAGTATATTTTTGGACGATAGCTGTCATTTATAACTCTGCAGGTTTGTGAATTACAGTGCCCCTGAGCTCCTTTCTTCAACTCGCTTTCTTGTGAGCTGGCCGCAACACCGCAGGATTGCTTCAGGCCCTAATCTGGTTCCGGCCCGGCACGCTGAGCCTTTGGTTAATTCCTCTTCCTGGTGGGAAATGAGAGTTAAATTTGCCCGTCCAGACACCTCCAGCTAGTCTCTCATTGGTTCTCCCTATTCCTGTTCATCTTCCGCAGAAATTGCAAACTGGGCCAAACAGGAGGTTAAAGGCACTGTCTCTCCATGTCGGGAGAATGTTAGTAAAGCGTCTGCAATGTTGCACCCGAGTACCAGGGGATGAGAACTGAGACATATTAGAACACGTCTCCCGATCACACGGTTGAACACACTCTGTGTTCCACATGCATTTTTTAGCTGAAGGAAGAATCCCTTAAACTTGGAGAGTTGAGACCCGTGGAATGGGTACCATGCAATATGACTTCAAAGGGTCTTCATTTGCTCACCGAACCTCTCCAATCCTATCACTGCTGCGTTTATGCCCCTGTACTCACGCTTGATTCTCTTTCAGAGACATACCAATCCATAAGTTTTAAGATACTTACTAGTCAGGTACATTATTAGGCGTTTAATATGGGGTTTTGAGTCCATTTCGTTGAGCAAGGAGTAGCCCTTGTCTATTACATATTTGGCTTAAGGAACTTTATCTGTGCTCATTTCAATCTCTGATTTTATGCAGCACCCCAACTCACCTTTCCCCTTAAGCAAGCATAAGTTGGTTTTCTAAATTTGAGACCCTGTTCTGTTTTGTAATTCAGTGCCTGTGTAGCCAAGTTTACATTCCGTGTATTAGTGATATCTTATGACGTTTCTTTTTCTGTGTGACTTATTTCAGTTAGAATCATCATACCTGAATCCACTCTATGCTTTACAGGCATGATGACATTGATTTCATTGCTGATTGATATTGCATTGTACGTAAGTACCACAACTTCTTTATCCATTTTTCGCTTTCTGCGATATTGAACTTGTACCGTGACTGAGGTTCTTGTAAACAGAGCTGTCCCAAATTTTGGGGTGGCTGTGTCTTTTTTATTTTAATTTCCCTAAGCTATAGGACCATAAGTGGAAGTGCACTAGGCTGTGTTCCTCAGTTTTTTAGATGTTTCAGGAAACACCATACACTTCTCCCCAGTGGCTATTGGCAATTTACATCCTGCCCATCAGCATAACAAGGCTCCCAGTTCTCCATGGCCTGTCCTGCCTTTCTGGATTTTACACTTTTTTCAGATGGCCCTTTTGACCGGGGGGAAGTGAGACTTCATTGTAGTGCAGATTTCCTTTGCAAGCTTGCTTGGTTGGCCAAAAAGGGCGTATGTGTTTTGTCCTGAATATATTCAGGAAAAAACGCATACGCCCTTTTTGGCCAGTGCATCATTGTGGACGTTCTGCCTCTTTTCCTATGCTTTAAATGCAATTCCAGTCTACCTCCTGAAATCGGTTTCCTGCAATTCTGCCCCGCTTTCAAGTCCTCTTGGCAGACTTACTTCAGTATATTTTTGGACAATAACTGTCATTTATAACTCTGCAGGTTTGTGAATTACAGTGCCCCTGAGCTCCTTTCTTCAACTCGCTTTCTTGTGAGCTGGCCGCAACACCGCAGGATTGCTTCAGGCCCTAATCTGGTTCCGGCATCGTATGCTGAGCCTTTGGTTAATTCCTCTTCCTGGTGGGAAATGAGAGTTAAATTCGCCCGTCCAGACACCTCCAGCTAGTCTCTCATTGGTTCTCCCTATTCCTGTTCATCTTCCGCAGAAATTGCAAACTGGGCCAAACAGGAGGTTAAAGGCACTGACTCTCCAAGTCGGGAGAGTGTTAATAAAGCATTTGGAATGTTGCACCCGAGTACCAGGGTACGAGAACTGAGACATATTTGAACACGTCTCGCGATCACATGGTTGATCATACTCTGGGTTCCACATGCATGTTTTTGCTGAAGGAAGAATCCCTTAAACCTGGAGAGTTGAGACCCGTGGAATGGGTACCATGCAATGTGACTTCAAAGGGTCTTCATTTGCTCACCGAACCTCTCCAATCCTATCACTGCTGCGTTTATGCCCCTGTACACACGCTTGGTTCTCTTTTGGAGACATAGCAATCCATAGGTTTTAAGATACTTACTAGTCAGGTACATTCTTAGGCGTTTAATATGGGGTGTTGAGTCCATTTCGTTGAGCAAGGAGTAGCTCTTGTCTATTACATATTTGGCTTAAGGAACTTTATCTGTGCTCATTTCAATCTCTGGTTTTATGCAGCACCCCAACTCACCTTTCCCCTTAAGCAAGCATAAGTTGGTTTTCTAAATTTGAGACCCTGTTCTGTTTTGTAATTCAGTGCCTTTGTAGCCAAGTTTACATTCCGTGTATTAGTGATATCTTATGACGTTTCTCTTTCTGTGTGACTTATTTCAGTTAGAATCATCATACCTGAATCCACTCATTATGCTGCTGCGGACATGATGACATAGATTTTATTGCTGAGTGATATTGCATTGTACGTAAGTACCACAACATTTTTATCCATTTTTCGCTTTCTGCGATATTGAACTTGTACCGTAAAGGAGGTTCTTGTAAACAGAGCTGTCCCAAACTTTGGGGTGGCTGTGTCTTTTTGATTTTAATTTCCCTAAGCTATAGGATCATAAGTGGAAGTGCCCTAGCCTCTGTTGGTTTGTTTTTTACATGTTTTAGGAAACACCATACACTTCTCCGGAGTGGCTGTTGGCAATTTACATCCCGCCCATCAGCATAACAAGGCTCCAAGTTCTCCAACGCCTGTAATGCCTTTCTGGATTTTACACTTTTTTCAGATGGCCCTTTTGACCCAGCGGAAGTGAGACTTCATTGTAGTGCAGATTTCCTTTGCAAGCTTGCTTGGTTGACCAAAAAGTGCGTATGCTTTTTTTCCTGAATATATTCAGGAAAAAACGCATACGCCCTTTTTGGCCAAGTGCATCATTGTGGACGTTCTGCCTCATTTCCTATGCTTTAAATGCAATTCCTGTCTACCTCCTGAAATCGGTTTCCTGCAATTCTGCCGCGCTTTCAATCCTCTTGGCAGCCTTACTTCAGTATATTTTTGGACGATAGCTGTCATTTATAACTCTGCAGGTTTGTGAATTACAGTGCCCCAGAGCTGCTTTCTTAAACTCGCTTTCTTGTGAGCTGGCCGCAACACCGCAAGATTCCTTCAGGCCCTAATCTGGTTCCGGCACGGCACGCTGAACCTTTGGTTAATTCCTCTTCCTGGTGGGAAATGGGAGTTAAATTTGCCCGTCCAGACACCTGCAGCTAGTCTCTCATTGGTTCTCCCTATTCCTGTTCATCTTCCGTGGAATTTGCAAACTGGGCCAAACAGGAGGTTAAAGGCACTGACTCTCCAAGTCGGGAGAGTGTTAGTAAAGCGTCTGGAATGTTGCCCCCGAGTACCAGGGGACGAGAACTGAGACATATTTCAACACGTCTCCCGATCACACGGTTGATCATACTCTGGGTTCCACATGCATGTTTTAGCTGAAGGAAGAATCCCTTAAAACTGGAGAGTTGAGACCCGTGGAATGGGTACCATGCAATATGACTTCAAAGGGTCTTCATTTGCTCACTAAACCTCTCCAATCCTATCACTGCTGCGTTTATGCCCCTGTACTCACGCTTGATTCTCTTTCAGAGACATAGCAATCTTTAGGTTTTAAGATACTTACTAGTCAGGTACATTATAAGGTGTTTAACATGGGGTTTTGAGTCCATTTCGTTGAGCAAGGAGTACCTCTTGTCTATTCCATATTTGGCTTAAGGAACTTTATCTGTACTCATTTCAATCTCTGGTTTTATGCAGCACCCCAACTCACCTTTCCCCTTAAGCAAGCATAAGTTGGTTTTCTAAATTTGAGACCCTGTTCTGTTTTGTAATCCAGTTCCTGTGTAGCCAAGTTTACATTCCGTGTATTAGTGATATCTTATGATGTTTCTTTTTCTGTGTGACTTATTTCAGTTAGAATCATCATACCTGAACCCACTCATTTTCTGCTACGTGCCTGATGACATAGATTTCATTGCTGAGTGATATTGCATTGTACGTAAGTACCACAACTTCTTTATCCATTTTTCACTTTCTGCAATATTGAACTTGTACCGTAAACGAGGTTCTTGTAAACAGAGCCATCCCAAACTTTGGGGTGGCTGTGTCTTTTTGATTTTAATTTCCCTAAGCTATAGGACCATAAGTGGAAGTGCCCTAGGCTCTGTTGATTTGTTTTTTAGATGTTTCAGGAAACACCATACACTTCTCCTGAGTGGCTGTTGGCAATTTACATCCCACCCATCAGCATAACAAGTTCTCCATGGCCTGTCCTGCCTTTCTGGAGTTTACACTTTTTTCAGATGGCCCTTTTGACCGGGGGGAAGTGAGACTTCATTGTAGTGCAGATTTCCTTTGCAAGCTTGCTTCGTTGGCCAAAAAGGGCGTATGCGTTTTTTCCTGAATATATTCAGGAAAAAACGCATACGCCCTTTTTGGCCAAGTGCATCATTGTCGATGTTCTGCCTCTTTTCCTATGCTTTAAATGCAATTCCAGTCTACCTCCTGAAATCGGTTTCCTGCAATTCTGCCCCGCTTTCAAGTCCTCTTGGCAGCCTTACTTCAGTATATTTTTGGACGATAGCTGTCATTTATAACTCTGCAGGTTTGTGAATTACAGTGTCCCTGAGCTCTTTTCTTCAACTCGCTTTCTTGTGAGATGGCTGCAACACCGCAGGATTGCTTCAGGCCCTAATCTGGTTCCGGCACGGCACGCTGAGCCTTTGGATAATTCCTCTTCCTGGTGGGAAATGAGAGTTAAATTTTCCCGTCCAGACACCTCCAGCTAGTCTCTCATTGGTTCTCCCTATTCCTGTTCATCTTCCGCAGAAATTGCAAACTGGGCCAAACAGGAGGTTAAAGGCACTGACTCTCCAAGTCGGGAGAGTGTTAGTAAAGCGTCTGGAATGTTGCACCCGAGTACCAGGGGACGAGAACTGAGACATGTTGGAACACGTCTCCCGATCACATGGTTGATCATACTCTGGGTTCCACATGCATGATTTAGCTGAAGGAAGAATCCCTTAAACCTGGAGAGTTGAGACCCGTGGAATGGGTACCATGCAATATGACTTCAAAGGGTCTTCATTTGCTCACCGAACCTCTCCAATCCTATCACTGCTGCGTTTATGCCCCTGTACACACGCTTGATTCTCTTTCGGAGACATAGCGATCCATAGGTTTTAAGATACTTACTAGTCAGGTACATTCTTAGGCGTTTAATATGGGGTGTTGAGTCCATTTCGTTGAGCAAGGAGTAGCTCTTGTCTATTACATATTTGGCTTAAGGAACTTTATCTGTGCTCATTTCAATCTCTGGTTTTATGCAGCACCCCAACTCACCTTTCCCCTTAAGCAAGCGTATGTTGGTTTTCTAAATTGGAGAACCTGTTCTGTTTTGTAATCCAGTTCCTGTGTAGCCAAGTTTACATTCCGTGTATTAGTGATATCTTATGATGTTTCTTTTTCTGTGTGACTTATTTCAGTTAGATTCATCATACCTGAACCCACTCATTTTCTTCTACGGGCCTGATGACATAGATTTCATTGCTGAGTGATATTGCATTGTACGTAAGTACCACAACTTCTTTATCCATTTTTCACTTTCTGCGATATTGAACTTGTACCGTAAATGAGGTTGTTGTAAACAGAGCCATCCCAAACTTTGGGGTGGCTGTGTCTTTTTGATTTTAATTTCCCTAAGCTATAGGACCATAAGTAGAAGTGCCCTAGGCTCTGTTGCTTTGTTTTTCAGATGTTTCAGGAAACACCATACACTTCTCCCCAGTGGCTGTTGGGAGTTTACATCCCACCCATTAGCATAACAAGGCTCCCAGTTCTCCATGGCCTGTCCTGCCTTTCTGGATTTTACACTTTTTTCAGATGGCCCCTTTGACCGCGGGGAAGTGAGACTTCATTGTAGTGCAGATTTCCTTTGCAAGCTTGCTTGGTTGGCCAAAAAGGGCGTATGCGTTTTTTCCTGAATATATTCAGGAAAAAACGCATACGCCCTTTTTGGCCAAGTGCATCATTGTGGACGTTCTGCCTCATTTCCTATGCTTTAAATGCAATTCCTGTCTACCTCATGAAATCGGTTTCCTGCAATTCTGCCCCGCTTTCAAGTCATCTTGGCAGCCTTACTTCAGTATATTTTTGGACGATAGCTGTCATTTATAACTCTGCAGGTTTGTGAATTACAGTGCCCCAGAGCTGCTTTCTTAAACTCGCTTTCTTGTGAGCTGGCCGCAACACCGCAGGATTCCTTCAGGCCCTAAACTGGTTCCGGCACGGCACGCTGAGCCTTTGGTTAATTCCTCTTCCTGGTGGGAAATGGGAGTTAAATTTGCCCGTCCAGACACCTCCAGCTAGTCTCTCATTGGTTCTCCCTATTCCTGTTCATCTTCCGCGGAATTTGCAAACTGGGCCAAACAGGAGGTTAAAGGCACTGACTCTCCAAGTCGGGAGAGTGTTAGTAAAGCATCTGGAATGTTGCACCCGAGTACCAGGGGACGAGAACTGAGACATATTTCAACACGTCTCCCGATCACACGGTTGATCATACTCTGGGTTCCACATGCATGTTTTAGCTGAAGGAAGAATCCCTTAAACCTGGAGAGTTGAGACCCGTGGAATGGGTACCATGCAATATGACTTCAAAGGGTCTTCATTTGCTCACCGAACCTCTCCAATCCTATCACTGCTGCGTTTATGCCCCTGTACTCACGCTTGATTCTCTTTCAGAGACATAGCAATCTTTAGGTTTTAAGATACTTACTAGTCAGGTACATTATAAGGTGTTTAACATGGGGCTTTGAGTCCATTTCGTTGAGCAAGGAGTACCTCTTGTCTATTCCATATTTGGCTTAAGGAACTTTATCTGTGCTCATTTCAATCTCTGGTTTTATGCAGCACCCCAACTCACCTTTCCCCTTAAGCAAGCATAAGTTGGTTTTCTAGATTGGAAAACCTGTTCTGTTTTGTAATCCAGTTCCTGTGTAGCCAAGTTTACATTCCGTGTATTAGTGATATCTTATGATGTTTCTTTTTCTGTGTGACTTATTTCAGTTAGAATCATCATACCTGAACCCACTCATTTTCTGCTACGTGCCTGATGACATAGATTTCATTGCTGAGTGATATTGCATTGTAGGTAAGTACCACAACTTCTTTATCCATTTTTCACTTTCTGCGATATTGAACTTGTACCGTAAACGAGTTTCTTGTAAACAGAGCCATCCCAAACTTTGGGGTGGCTGTGTCTTTTTGATTTTAATTTCCCTAAGCTATAGGACCATAAGTGGAAGTGCCCTAGGCTCTGTTGATTTGTTTTTTAGATGTTTCAGGAAACACCATACACTTCTCCTGAGTGGCTGTTGGCAATTTACATCCCACCCATCAGCATAACAAGTTCTCCATGGCCTGTCCTGCCTTTCTGGAGTTTACACTTTTTTCAGATGGCCCTTTTGACCAGGCGGAAGTGAGACTTCATTGTAGTGCAGATTTCCTTTGCAAGCTTGCTTGGTTGGCCAAAAAGAGCGTATGCGTTTTTTCCTGAATATATTCAGGAAAAAACGCATACGCCCTTTTTGGCCAAGTGCATCATTGTCGACGTTCTGCCTCTTTTCCTATGCTTTAAATGCAATTCCAGTCTACCTCCTGAAATCGGTTTCCTGCAATTCTGCCCCGCTTTCAAGTCCTCTTGGCAGCCTTACTTCAGTATATTTTTGGACGATAGCTGTCATTTATAACTCTGCAGGTTTTTGAATTACAGTGTCCCTGAGCTCCTTTCTTCAACTTGCTTTCTTGTGAGCTGGCTGCAACACCGCAGGATTGCTTCAGGCCCTAATCTGGTTCCGGCACGGCACGCTGAGCCTTTGGATAATTCCTCTTCCTAGTGGGAAATGAGAGTTAAATTTGCCCGTCCAGACACCTCCAGCTAGTCTCTCATTGGTTCTCCCTATTCCTGTTCATCTTCCGCAGAAATTGCAAACTGGGCCAAACAGGAGGTTAAAGGCAGTGACTCTCCAAGTCGGGAGAGTGTTAGTAAAGCGTCTGGAATGTTGCACCCGAGTACCAGGGGACGAGAACTGAGATATGTTGGAACACGTCTCCCGATCACATGGTTGATCATACTCTGGGTTCCACATGCATGATTTAGCTGAAGGAAGAATCCCTTAAACCTGGAGAGTTGAGACCCGTGGAATGGGTACCATGCAATATGACTTCAAAGGGTCTTCATTTGCTCACCGAACCTCTCCAATCCTATCACTGCTGCGTTTATGCCCCTGTACACACGCTTGATTCTCTTTCGGAGACATAGCGATCCATAGGTTTTAAGATACTTACTAGTCAGGTACATTCTTAGGGGTTTAATATGGGGTGTTGAGTCCATTTCGTTGAGCAAGGAGTAGCTCTTGTCTATTACATATTTGGCTTAAGGAACTTTATCTGTGCTCATTTCAATCTCTGGTTTTATGCAGCACCCCAACTCACCTTTCCCCTTAAGCAAACATAAGTTGGTTTTCTAAATTTGAGACCCTGTTCTCTTTTGTAATCCAGTTCCTCTGTAGCCAAGGTTACATTCCGTGTATTAGTGATATCTTATGATGTTTCTTTTTCTGTGTGACTTATTTAAGTTAGAATCATCATAACTGAATCCACTCATTATGCTGCTACGGGCCTGATGACATAGATTTCATTGCTGAGTGATATTTCATTGTACGTAAGTACCACAACTTCTTTATCCATTTTTCACTTTCTGTGATATTGAACTTGTTCCGTAAATGAGTTTCTTGTAAACAGAGCCGTCCCAAACGTTGGGGTGGCTGTGTCTTTTTGATTTTAATTTCCCTAAGCTATAGGGCCATAAGTGGAAGTGCCCTAGGCTCTGTTGCTTTGTTTTTCAGATGTTTCAGGAAACACCATACACTTCCCCTGAGTGGCTGTTGGCAATATACATCCCGCCCATCAGCATAACAAGGCTCCCAGTTCTCCATGGCCTGTCCTGCCTTTCTGGATTTTACACTTTTTTCAGTGGCCCTTTTGACCGGGGGGAAGTGAGACTTCATTGTAGTGCAGATTTCCTTTGCATGCTTGCTTGGTTGGCCAAAAAGGGCGTATGCGTTTTTTCCTGAATATATTCAGGAAAAAACGCATACGCCCTTTTTGGCCAAGTGCATCATTGTCGACGTTTTGCCTCTTTTCCTATGCTTTAAATGCAATTCCATTGTACCTCCTGAAATCGGTTTCCTGCAATTCTGCCACGCTTTCACGTCCTCTTGGCAGCCTTACTTCAGTATATTTTTGGACGATAGCTGTCATTTATAACTCTGCAGGTTTGTGAATTACAGTGCCCCTGAGCTCCTTTCTTCAACTCGCTTTCTTGTGAGCTGGCTGCAACACTGCAGGATTGCTTCAGGCCCTAATCTTGTTCCGGCATGGCACGCTGAGCCTTTGGTTAATTCCTCTTCCTGGTGGGAAATGAGAGTTAAATTTGCCCGTCCAGACACCTCCAGCTAGTCTCTCATTGGTTCTCCCTATTCCTGTTCATCTGCCGCCGAAATTGCAAACTGGGCCAAACAGGAGGTTAAAGGCACTGACTCTCCAAGTCGGGAGAGTGTTAGTAAAGCGTCTGGAATGTTGCACCCGAGTACCAGGGGACGAGTCCTGAGACATATTGGAACACATCTCCCGATCACATGGTTTATCATACTCTGGGTTCCACATGCATGATTTAGCTGAAGGAAGAATCCCTTAAACCTGGAGAGTTGAGACCCGTGGAATGGGTACCATGCAATATGACTTCAAAGCGTCTTCATTTGCTCACCGAACCTCTCCAATCCTATCACTGCTGCGTTTATGCCCCTGTACACACGCTTGATTCTCTTTCGGAGACATAGCGATCCATAGGTTTTAAGATACTTACTAGTCAGGTACATTGTTAGGCGTTTACTATGGGGTGTTGAGTCCATTTCGTTGAGCAAGGAGTAGCTCTGGTCTATTACATATTTGGCTTAAGGAACTTTATCTGTGCTCATTTCAATCTCTGGTTTTATGCAGCACCCCAACTCACCTTTCCCCTTAAGCAATCATAAGTTGGTTTTCTAAATTTGAGACCCTGTTCTCTTTTGTAATCCAGTTCCTGTGTAGCCAAGTTTACATTCCGTGTATTAGTGATATCTTATGATGTTTCTTTTTCTATGTGACTTATTTCAGTTAGAATCATCATACCTGAATCCACTCATTATGCTGCTATGGGCCTGATGACATAGATTTCATTGCTGAGTGATATTGCATTCTACGTAAGTACCACAACTTCTTTATCCATTTTTCACTTTCTGCGAAATTGAACTTGTCCAGTAAACGAGTTTGTTGTAAACAGAGCCGTCCCAAACGTTGGGGTGGCTGTGTCTTTTTGATTTTAATTTCCCTAAGCTATAGGGCCATAAGTGGAAGTGCCCTAGGCTCTGTTTCTTTGTTTTTTAGATGTTTCAGGAAACACCATACACTTCTCCTGAGTGGCTGTTGGCTATATACATCCCGCCCATCAGCATAACAAGGCTCCCAGTTCTCCATGGCCTGTCCTGCCTTTCTGGATTTTACACTTTTTTCAGTGGTCCTTTTGACCGGGGGGAAGTGAGACTTCATTGTAGTGCAGATTTCCTTTGCAAGCTTGCTTGGTTGGCCAAAAAGGGCGTATGCGTATTTTCCTGAATATATTCAGGAAAAAACGCATACGCACTTTTTGGCCAAGTGCATCATTGTCGATGTTCTGCCTCTTTTCCTATGCTTTAAATGCAATTCCAGTCTACCTCCTGAAATCGGTTTCCTGCAATTCTGCCCCGCTTTCAAGTCCTCTTGGCAGCGTTACTTCAATATATTTTTGGACGATAGCTGTCATTTATAACTCTGCAGGTTTGTGAATTACAGTGCCCCTGAGCTCCTTTCTTCAACTCGCTTTCTTTTGAGCTGGCTGCAACACCACAGGATTGCTTCAGGCCCTAATCTGGTTCCGGCACGGCACGCTGAGCCTTTGCTTAATTCCTCTTCCTGTTGGGAAATGAGAGTTAAATTTGCCCGTCCAGAAACCTCCAGCTAGTCTCTCATTGGTTCTCCCTATTCCTGTTCATCTTCCGCAGAAATTGCAAACTGCGCAAAACAGGAGTTTAAAGGCACTGACTCTCCAAGTCGGGAGAGTGTTAGTAAAGCGTCTGGAATGTTGCACCCAAGTACCAGGGGATGAGAACTGAGACATTGGAACACGTCTCCCGATCACACGGTTGATCATACTGTGGGTTCCACATGCATGTTTTAGCTGAAGGAAGAATCCCTTAAACCTGGAGAGTTGAGACCCGTGGAATGGGTACCATGCAATATGACTTCAAAGGGTCTTCATTTTCTCACCGAACCTCTCCAATCCTATCACTGCTGCGTTTATGCCCCTGTACACACGCTTGATTCTCTTTCGGAGACATAGCAATCCATAGCTTTTAAGATACTTACTAGTCAGGTACATTCTCAGGCGTTTAATATGGCGTGTTGAGTCCATTTCGTTGAGCAAGGTGTAGCTCTTGTTTATTCCATATTTGGCTTAAGGAACTTTATCTGTGCTCATTTCAATCTCTGGTTTTATGCAGCACCCCAACTCACCTTTCCCCTTAAGCAAGCATAAGTTGGTTTTCTAAATTTGAGACCCTGTTCTGTTTTGTAATCCAGTTCCTGTGTAGCCAAGTTTACATTCCGTGTATTAGTGATATCTTATGATGTTTCTTTTTCTGTGTGACTTATTTCAGTTAGAATCATCATACCTGAATCCATTCATTATGCTGCTATGGGCCTGATGACATAGATTTCATTGCTGAGTGATATTGCATTGTACGTAAGTAAAACAACTTCGTTATTCATTTTTCGCTTTATGCGATATTGAACTTGTACCGTAAACGAGGTTCTTGTAAACAGAGCCATCCCAAACTTTGGGGTGGCTGTGTCTTTTTGATTTTAATTTCCCTAAGCTATAGGACCATAAGTGGAAGTGCCCTAGGCTCTGTTGCTTTGTTTTTTAGATGTTTCAGGAAACACACCATACACTTCTCCCGAGTGGCTGTTGGCAATTTACATCCCGCCCATCAGCATAACAAGGCTCCCAGTTCTCCATGGCCTGTCCTGCCTTTCTGGATTTTACACTTTTTTCAGATGGCCCTTTTGACCGGGGGGAAGTGAGACTTCATTGTAGTGCAGATTTCCTTTGCAAGCTTGCTTGGTTGGCCAAAAAGGGCGTATGCGTTTTTTCCTGAATATATTCAGGAAAAAACGCATACGCCCTTTTTGGCAAAGTGCATCATTGTCGACGTTCTGCCTCTTTTCCTATGCTTTAAATGCAATTCCAGTCTACCACCTGAAATCGGTTTCGTGCAATTCTGCCCCGCTTTCAAGTCCTCTTGGCAGCCTTACTTCAGTATATTTTTGGATGATAGCTGTCATTTATAACTCTGCAGGTTTGTGAATTACAGTGTCCCTGAGCTCCTTTCTTCAACTCGCTTTCTTGTGAGCTGGCCGCAACACCGCAGGATTGCTTCATGCCATAATCTGGTCCCGGCATGGCACGCTGAGCCTTTGGTTAATTCCTCTTCCTGGTGGGAAATGAGAGTTAAATTTGCCCGTCCAGACACCTCAGGCTAGTCTCTCATTGGTTCTCCCTATACCTGTTCATCCTCCATAGAAATTTCAAACTGGGCCAAACAGGAGGTTAAAGGCAGTGACTCTCCATGTCGGGAGAGTGTTAGTTAAACTTCTGGAATGTTGCACCCGAGTACCAGGGGACGAGAACTGAGACATATTGGAACACATCTCCCGATCACACGGTTGATCATACTCTGGGTTCCACATGCATGTTTTAGCTGAAGGAAGAATCCCTTAAACATGGAGAGTTGAGACCCGTGTAATGGGTACCATACAATACGACTTCAAAGGGTCTTCATTTGCTCACCAAAACTCTCCAATCCTATCACTGCTGGGTTTATGCCCCTGTACTCACGATTGATTCACTTTCAGAGACATAGCAATCCATAGGTTTTAAGATACTTACTACTCAGGTATATTATTAGGCGTTTAATATGGGGTTTTGAGTCCATTTCGTTGAGCAAGGAGTAGCTCTTGTCTATTACATATTTGGCTTAAGGAACTTTATCTGTGCTCATTTCAATCTCTGGTTTTATGCGGCACCCCAACTCACCTTTCCCCTTAAGCAAGCATAAGTTGGTTTTCTAAATTTGAGACTCTGTTCTGTTTTGTAATCCAGTTCCTGTGTAGCCAAGTTTACATTCCGTGTATTAGTGATATCTTATGATGTTTCTTATTCTGTGTGACTTATTTCAGTTAGAATCATCATACCTGAATCCACTCTATGCTGCTAAGGTCCTGATGACATAGATTTCATTGTTGAGTGATATTGCATTGTACGTAAGTACCACAACTTCTTTATCCATTTTTCACTTTCTGTGATATTGAACTTGTCCCGTAAACGAGTTTCTTGTAAACAGAGCCGTCCCAAACGTTGGGGTGGCTGTGTCTTTTTGATTTTAATTTCCCTAAGCTATAAGGCCATAAGTGGAAGTGCCCTAGGCTCTGTTGCTTTGTTTTAGATGTTCCAGGAAACACCATACACTTCTCCTGAGTGGCTGTTGGCAATTTACATCCCGCCCATCAGCATAACAAGGCTCCCAGTTCTCCATGGCCTGTCCTGCCTTTCTGGATTTTACACTTTTTTCAGATGGCCCTTTTGACTGGGGGGAAGTGAGACTTCATTGTAGTGCAGATTTCCTTTGCAAGCTTGCTTGGTTGGCCAAAAAGGGCGTATGCGTTTTTTCCTGAATATATTCAGGAAAAAAAGCATACGCCCTTTTTGGCCAAGTGCATCATTGTCGACGTTCTGCCTCTTTTCCTGTGCTTTAAATGCAAATCCAGTCTACCTCCTGAAATCGGTTTCCTGCAGTTCTGCCCCGCTTTCAAGTCCTCTTGGCAGCCTTACTTCAGTATATTTTTGGACGATAGCTGTCATTTATAACTCTGCAGGTTTGTGAATTACAGTGCCCCTGAGCTCCTTTCTTCAACTCGCTTTCTTGTGAGCTGGCCGCAACACCGCAGGATTGCTTCAGGCCCTAATCTGGTTCCGGCACGGCATGCTGACCCTTTGGTTAATTCCTCTCCCTGGTGGGAAATGAGAGTGAAATTTGCCCGTCCAGACGCCTCCAGCTAGTCTCTCATTTGTTCTCCCTATTCCTGTTCGTCTTCCGCGGAATTTGCAAACTGGGCCAAACAGGAGGTTAAAGGCAATGACTCTCCAAGTCGGGAGAGTGTTAGTAAAGCATCTGGAATGTTGCACCCGAGTACCAGGGGAGGAAAACTGAGACATATTTGAACACGTCTCCCGATCACACGGTTGATCATACTCTGCGTTCCACATGCCTGTTTTAGCTGAAGGAAGAATCCCTTAAACCTGGAGAGTTGAGACCCGTGGAATGGGTACCATGCAATATGACATCAAAGGGTCTTCGTTTGCTCACCGAACCTCTCCAATCGTATCACTGCTGCGTTTATGCCCCTCTACACATGCTTGATTCTCTTTCGGAGACATAGCAATCCATAGATTTTAAGATATTTCTAGTCATGTACATTCTTAGGCGTTTAATATGGGGTTTTGAGTCCATTTCGTTGAGCAAGGAGTAGCTCTTGTCTATTACATATTTGGCTTAAGGAACTTTATTTGTGCTCATTTCAATCTCTGGTTTTATGCAGCACCCCAACTCACCTTTCCCCTTAAGCAAGCATAAGTTGATTTTCTAAATTTGGGACAATGTTCTGTTTTGAAATTCAGTTCCTGTGTAGCCAAGTTTACATTCCGTGTATTAGTGATATCTTATGATGTTTCTTTTTCTGTGTGACTTATTTCAGTTAGAATCATCATACCTGAACCCACTCATTTTCTGCTACGTGCCTGATGACATAGATTTCATTGCTGAGTGATATTGCATTGTAGGTAAGTACCACAACTTCTTTATCCATTTTTCACTTTCTGCGATATTGAACTTGTACCGTAAACGAGGTTCTTGTAAACAGAGCCATCCCAAACTTTGGGGTGGCTGTGTCTTTTTGATTTTAATTTCCCTAAGCTATAGGACCATAAGTGGAAGTGCCCTAGGCTCTGTTGATTTGTTTTTTAGATGTTTCAGGAAACACCATACACTTCTCCTGAGTGGCTGTTGGCAATTTACATCCCACCCATCAGCATAACAAGTTCTCCATGGCCTGTCCTGCCTTTCTGGAGTTTACACTTTTTTCAGATGGCCCTTTTGACCAGGCGGAAGTGAGACTTCATTGTAGTGCAGATTTCCTTTGCAAGCTTGCTTGGTTGGCCAAAAAGAGCGTATGCGTTTTTTCCTGAATATATTCAGGAAAAAACGCATACGCCCTTTTTGGCCAAGTGCATCATTGTCGACGTTCTGCCTCTTTTCCTATGCTTTAAATGCAATTCCAGTCTACCTCCTGAAATCGGTTTCCTGCAATTCTGCCCCGCTTTCAAGTCCTCTTGGCAGCCTTACTTCAGTATATTTTTGGACGATAGCTGTCATTTATAACTCTGCAGGTTTTTGAATTACAGTGTCCCTGAGCTCCTTTCTTCAACTTGCTTTCTTGTGAGCTGGCTGCAACACCGCAGGATTGCTTCAGGCCCTAATCTGGTTCCGGCACGGCACGCTGAGCCTTTGGATAATTCCTCTTCCTAGTGGGAAATGAGAGTTAAATTTGCCCGTCCAGACACCTCCAGCTAGTCTCTCATTGGTTCTCCCTATTCCTGTTCATCTTCCGCAGAAATTGCAAACTGGGCCAAACAGGAGGTTAAAGGCAGTGACTCTCCAAGTCGGGAGAGTGTTAGTAAAGCGTCTGGAATGTTGCACCCGAGTACCAGGGGACGAGAACTGAGATATGTTGGAACACGTCTCCCGATCACATGGTTGATCATACTCTGGGTTCCACATGCATGATTTAGCTGAAGGAAGAATCCCTTAAACCTGGAGAGTTGAGACCCGTGGAATGGGTACCATGCAATATGACTTCAAAGGGTCTTCATTTGCTCACCAAACCTCTCCAATCCTATCACTGCTGCGTTTATGCCCCTGTACACACGCTTGATTCTCTTTCGGAGACATAGCGATCCATAGGTTTTAAGATACTTACTAGTCAGGTACATTCTTAGGCGTTTAATATGGGGTGTTGAGTCCATTTCGTTGAGCAAGGAGTAGCTCTTGTCTATTACATATTTGGCTTAAGGAACTTTATCTGTGCTCATTTCAATCTCTGGTTTTATGCAGCACCCCAACTCACCTTTCCCCTTAAGCAAACATAAGTTGGTTTTCTAAATTTGAGACCCTGTTCTGTTTTGTAATCCAGTTCCTCTGTAGCCAAGGTTACATTCCGTGTATTAGTGATATCTTATGATGTTTCTTTTTCTGTGTGACTTATTTAAGTTAGAATCATCATAACTGAATCCACTCATTATGCTGCTACGGGCCTGATGACATACATTTCATTGCTGAGTGATATTTCATTGTACGTAAGTACCACAACTTCTTTATCCATTTTTCACTTTCTGTGATATTGAACTTGTTCCGTAAACGAGTTTCTTGTAAACAGAGCCGTCCCAAACGTTGGGGTGGCTGTGTCTTTTTGATTTTAATTTCCCTAAGCTATAGGGCCATAAGTGGAAGTGCCCTAGGCTCTGTTGCTTTGTTTTTCAGATGTTTCAGGAAACACCATACACTTCCCCTGAGTGGCTGTTGGCAATATACATCCCGCCCATCAGCATAACAAGGCTCCCAGTTCTCCATGGCCTGTCCTGCCTTTCTGGATTTTACACTTTTTTCAGTGGCCCTTTTGACCGGGGGGAAGTGAGACTTCATTGTAGTGCAGATTTCCTTTGCATGCTTGCTTGGTTGGCCAAAAAGGGCGTATGCGTTTTTTCCTGAATATATTCAGGAAAAAACGCATACGGCCTTTTTGGCCAAGTGCATCATTGTCGACGTTTTGCCTCTTTTCCTATGCTTTAAATGCAATTCCAGTGTACCTCCTGAAATCGGTTTCCTGCAATTCTGCCACGCTTTCACGTCCTCTTGGCAGCCTTACTTCAGTATATTTTTGGACGATAGCTGTCATTTATAACTCTGCAGGTTTGTGAATTACAGTGCCCCTGAGCTCCTTTCTTCAACTCGCTTTCTTGTGAGCTGGCTGCAACACTGCAGGATTGCTTCAGGCCCTAATCTTGTTCCGGCATGGCACGCTGAGCCTTTGGTTAATTCCTCTTCCTGGTGGGAAATGAGAGTTAAATTTGCCCGTCCAGACACCTCCAGCTAGTCTCTCATTGGTTCTCCCTATTCCTGTTCATCTGCCGCCGAAATTGCAAACTGGGCCAAACAGGAGGTTAAAGGCACTGACTCTCCAAGTCGGGAGAGTGTTAGTAAAGCAGGGGACGAGTCCTGAGACATATTGGAACACATCTCCCGATCACATGGTTTATCATACTCTGGGTTCCACATGCATGATTTAGCTGAAGGAAGAATCCCTTAAACCTGGAGAGTTGAGACCCGTGGAATGGGTACCATGCAATATGATTTTCAAACGGTTTTCATTTGCTCACCGAATGTCTCCAATCCTATCATTGCTGCATTTATGCCCCTGTACACACGCTTGATTCTCTTTCGGAGACATAGCAATTCATAGGTTTTAAGATACTTACTAGTCAGGTAACATTCTTAGGCTTTTAATATGGGGTGTTGAGTCCATTTCGTTGAGCAAGGAGTAGCTCTTGTCTATTACATATTTGGCTTAAGGAACTTTATCTGTGCTCATTTCAATCTCTGGTTTTATGCAGCACCCCAACTCACCTTTCCCCTTAAGCAATCATAAGTTGGTTTTCAAAATTGGAGACCCTGTTCTGTTTTGTAATCCAGTTCCTGTGTAGCCAAGTTTACATTCCGTGTATTAGTGATATCTTATGATGTTTCTTTTTCTGTGTGACTTATTTCAGTTAGAATCATCATACCTGAAATCCACTCATTATGCTGCTATGGGCCTGATGACATAGATTTCATTGCTGAGTGATATTGCATTGTACGTAAATACCACAACTTCTTTATCCATTTTTTCACTTTCTGTGATATTGAACTTGTCCCGTAAACGAGTTTCTTGTAAACAGAGCCGTTCCAAACGTTGGGGTGGCTGTGTCTTTTTGATTTTAATTTCCCTAAGCTATAGGGCCATAAGTGGAAGTGCCCTAGGCTCTGTTGCTTTGTTTTTTTAGATGTTTCAGGAAACACCATACACTTCTCCCAAGTGGCTGTTGGCAATATACATCCCGCCCATCAGCATAACAAGGCTCCAAGTTCTCCATGGCCTGTCCTGCCTTTCTGGATTATACACTTTTTTTCAGTGGTCCTTTTGACCGGGGGGAAGTGAGACTTCATTGTAGTGCAGATTTCCTTTGCAAGCTTGCTTGGTTGGCCAAAAAAGGGCGTATGCGTTTTTTTCCTGAATATATTCAGGAAAAAAACGCATACGCCCTTTTTGGCCAAGTGCATCATTGTTGACGTTCTGCCTCTTTTCCTATGTTTTAAGTGCAATTCCAGTCTACCTCCTGAAATCGGTTTTCCTGCAATTTTGCCCCACTTTCAAGTCTTCTTGGCAGCCTTACTTCAGTATATTTTTTGGACGATAGGTGTCATTTATAACTCTGCAGGTTTTTGAATTACAGTGCCCCTGAGCTCCTTTCTTCAACTCGCTTTCTTGTGAGCTGGCCGCAACACCGCAGGATTGCTTCAGGCCCTAATATGGTTCCGGCACGGCACGCTGAGCCTTTGGTTAATTTCCTCTTCCTGGTGGGAAATGAGAGTTAAATTTGCCCGTCCAGGACACCTCCAGCTAGTCTCTCATTGGTTCTCCCTATTCCTGTTCATCTGCCGCAGAAATTGCAAACTGGGCCAAACAGGAGGTTAAAGGCACTGACTCTCCCAGTCGGGAGAGTGTTAGTAAAGCGTCTGGAATGTTGCACCCAAGTACCAGGGGACGAGTCCTGAGACATATTGGAACACAGCTCCCGATCACACGGTTGATCATACTCTGGGTTCCACATGCATGATTTAGCTGAAGGAAGAATCCCTTAAACCTGGAGAGTTGAGACCCGTGGAATGGGTACCATGCAATATGATTTCAAAGGGTCTTCATTTTGCGCACCGAATGTCTCCAATCCTATCATTGCTGCATTTATGCCCCTGTACACACGCTTGATTCTCTTTCAGAGACATAGCAATTCATAGGTTTTTAAGATACTTACTAGTCAGGTACATTCTTAGGCGTTTAATATGGGGTGTTGAGTCCATTTCGTTGAGCAAGGAGTAGCTCTTGTCTATTACATATTTGGCTTAAGGAACTTTATCTGTGCTCATTTCAATCTCTGGTTTTATGCAGCACCCCAACTCACCTTTCCCCTTAAGCAAGCATAAGTTGGTTTTTCTAAATTTGAGACCCTCTTATGATTTTGTAATCCATTTCCTGTATACCAAGTTTACATTCCGTGTATTAGTGATATCTTATGATGTTTCTTTTTCTGTGTGACTTATTTCAGTTAGAATCATCATACCTGAATCCACTCATTATGCTGCTACGGGCCTGATGACATAGATTTCATTGCTGAGTGATATTGCATTGTACGTAAGTACCACACCTTCTTTATCCATTTTTCGCTTTCTGCGATATTGAACTTGTACCGTAAACAAGGTTCCTGTAAACAGAGCCGTCCCAAACTTTGGGGTGGCTGTGTCTTTTTGATTTTAATTTCCCTAAGATATAGGACCATAAGTGGAAGTGCCCTAGGCTCTGTTGCTTTGTTTTTTTAGATGTTTCAGGAAACACCATACACTTCTCCCCAGTGGCTGTTGGCAATTTTCATCCCGCCCATCAACATAACAAGGGCTCCCAGTTCTCCATGGCCTGTCCTGCCTTTCTGGATTTTACACTTTTTTCAGATGGCCCTTTTTGACCGTGGGGAAGTGAGACTTCATTGTAGTGCAGATTTTCCTTTGCAAGCTTGCTTGGTTGGCCAAAAAGGCCGTATGCGTTTTTTCCTGAATATATTCAGGAAAAAAACGCATACGGCCTTTTTGGCCAAGTGCATCACTGTCGACGTTCTGCCTCTTTTCCTATGCTTTAAGTGCAATTCCAGTCTACCTCCTGAAATCGGTTTTCCTGCAATTCTGCCCCGCTTTCAAGTCCTCTTGGCAGCCTTACTTCAGTATATTTTTGGATGATAGCTGTCATTTATAACTCTGTAGGTTTGTGAAATTACAGTGCCCCTGAGCTCCTTTCTTCAACTCGCTTTCTTGTGAGCTGGCCGCAACACCGCAGGATTGCTTCAGGCCCTAATCTGGTTTCTGGCATGGCACGCTGAGCCTTTGGTTAATTCCTCTTCCTGGTGGGAAATGAGAGTTAAATTTGCCCGTCCAGACACCTCCAGCTAGTCTCTCATTGGTTCTCCCTATTCCTGTTCATCTTCCGCAGAAATTGCAAACTGGGCCAAACAGGAGGTTAAAGGCACTGACTCTCCAAGTCGGGAGAGTGTTAGTAAAGCGTCTGGAATGTTGCACCCGAGTACAAGGGGATGAGAACTGAGACATTGGAACACGTCTCCCGATCACACGGTTGATCATACTCTGGGTTCCACATGCATGTTTTAGCTGAAGGAAGAATCCCTTAAACCTGGAGAGTTGAGACCCGTGGAATGGGTACCATGCAATATGACTTCAAAGGGTCTTCATTTGCTCACCGAATGTCTCCAATCCTATCACTGCTGCGTTTATGCCCCTGTACACACGCTTGATTCTCTTTCGGAGACATAGCGATCCATAGGTTTTAAGATACTTACTAGTCAGGTACATTCTTAGGCGTTTAATATGGGGTGTTGAGTCCATTTCGTTGAGCAAGGAGTAGCTCTTGTCTATTACATATTTGGCTTAAGGAACTTTATCTGTGCTCATTTCAATCTCTGGTTTTATGCAGCACCCCAACTCACCTTTCCCCTTAAGCAATCATAAGTTGGTTTTCTAAATTGGAGACCCTGTTCTGTTTTGTAATCCAGTTCCTGTGTAGCCAAGTTTACATTCCGTGTATTAGTGATATCTTATGATGTTTCTTTTTCTGTGTGACTTATTTCAGTTAGAATCATCATACCTGAATCCACTCATTATGCTGCTACGGGCCTGATGACATAGATTTCGTTGCTGAGTGATATTGCATTGTACGTAAGTACCACAACTTCTTTATCCATTTTTCACTTTCTGTGATATTGAACTTGTCCCGTAAACGAGTTTCTTGTAAACAGAGCCGTCCTAAACGTTGGGGTGGCTGTGTCTTTTTGATTTTAATTTCCCTAATCTATAGGGCCATAAGTGGAAGTGCCCTAGGCTCTGTTGCTTTGTTTTTTAGATGTTTCAGGAAACACACCATACACTTCTCCCAAGTGGCTGTTGGCAATATACATCCCGCCCATCAGCATAACAAGGCTCCCAGTTCTCCATGGCCTGTCCTGCCTTTCTGGATTTTACACTTTTTTCAGTGGTCCTTTTGACCGGGGGGAAGTGAGACTTCATTGTAGTGCAGATTTCCTTTGCAAGCTTGCTTGGTTGGCCAAAAAGGGCGTATGCGTTTTTTCCTGAATATATTCAGGAAAAAACGCATACGCCCTTTTTGGCCAAGTGCATCATTGTCGACGTTCTGCCTCTTTTCCTATGCTTTAAGTGCAATTCCAGTCTACCTCCTGAAATCGGTTTCCTGCAATTTTGCCCCACTTTCAAGTCCTCTTGGCAGCCTTACTTCAGTATATTTTTGGACGATAGCTGTCATTTATAACTCTGCAGGTTTGTGAATTACAGTGCCCCTGAGCTCCTTTCTTCAACTCGCTTTCTTGTGAGCTGGCCGCAACACCGCAGGATTGCTTCAGGCCCTAATCTGGTTCCGGCATGGCACGCTGAGCCTTTGGTTAATTCCTCTTCCTGGTGGGAAATGAGAGTTAAATTTGCCCGTCCAGACACCTCCAGCTAGTCTCTCATTGGTTCTCCCTATTCCTGTTCATCTGCCGCAGAAATTGCAAACAGGGCCAAACAGGAGGTTAAAGGCACTGACTCTCCCAGTCGGGAGAGTGTTAGTAAAGCGTCTGGAATGTTGCACCCGAGTACCAGGGGACGAGTCCTGAGACATATTGGAACACGTCTCCCGATCACATGGTTGATCATACTCTGGGTTCCACATGCATGATTTAGCTGAAGGAAGAATCCCTTAAACCTGGAGAGTTGAGACCCGTGGAATGGGTACCATGCAATATGACTTCAAAGCGTCTTCATTTGCTCACCGAACCTCTCCAATCCTATCACTGCTGCGTTTATGCCCCTGTACACACGCTTGATTCTCTTTCGGAGACATAGCGATCCATAGGTTTTAAGATACTTACTAGTCAGGTACATTCTTAGGCATTTAATATGGGGTGTTGAGTCCATTTCGTTGAGGAAGGAGTAGCTCTGGTCTATTACATATTTGGCTTAAGGAACTTTATCTGTGCTCATTTCAACCTCTGGTTTTATGCAGCACTCCAACTCACCTTTCCCCTTAAGCAAGCATAAGTTGGTTTTCTAAATTTGAGACCCTGTTCTGTTTTGTAATCCAGTTCCTGTGTAGCCAAGTTTACATTTCGTGTATTAGTGATATCTTATGATGTTTCTTTTTCTGTGTGACTTATTTCAGTTAGAATCATCATACCTGAATCCACTCATTATGCTGCTATGGGCCTGATGACATAGATTTCATTGCTGAGTGATATTGAATTGTACGTAAGTACCATACCTTCTTTATCCATTTTTCGCTTTCTGCGATATTGAACTTGTACCATAAACGCGGTTCTTGTAAACAGAGCCGTCCCAAACTTTGGGGTGGCTGTGTCTTTTTGATTTTAATTTCCCTAAGCTATAGAACCATAAGTGGAAGTGACCTAGGCTCTGTTGCTTTGTATTTTAGATGTTTCAGGAAACACCATACACTTCTCCCGAGTGGCTGTTGGGAAATTACATCCCTCCCATCAGCATAACAAGGCTCCCAGTGCTCCATGGCCTGTCCTGCCTTTCTGGATTTTACACTTTTTTCAGTGGCCCTTTTGACCGGGGGGAAGTGAGACTTCATTGTAGTGCAGATTTCCTTTGCAAGCTTGCTTGGTTGGCCAAAAAGGGCGTATGCGTTTTTTCCTGAATATATTCAGGAAAAAATGCATACGCCCTTTTGGCCAAGTGCATCATTGTCCACGTTCTACCTCTTTTCCTATGCTTTAAATGCAATTCCAGTCTACCTCCTGAAATCGGTTTCCTGCAATTCTGCCCTGCTTTCAAGTCCTCTTGGCAGCCTTACTTCAATATATTTTTGGACGATAGCTGTCATTTATAACTCTGCAGGTTTGTGAATTACAGTGCCCCTGAGCTCGTTTCTTCAAATCTCTTTCTTGTGCGCTGGCCGCAACACCGCAGGATTGCTTCAGGCCCTAATCTGGTTCCGGCACGGCACGCTGAGCCTTTGGTTAATTCCTCTTCCTGGTGGGAAATGAGAGTTAATTTTGTCCGTCCAGACACCTCCAGCTAGTCTCTCATTGGTTCTCCCTATTCCTGTTCATCTTCCGCAGAAATTGCAAACTGGGCCAAACAGGAGGTTAAAGGCACTGACTCTCCAAGTCGGGAGAGTGTTAGTAAAGCGTCTGGAATGTTGCACCCGAGTACCAGGGGACGAGAACTGAGACATATTGGAACACGTCTCCCGATCACACGGTTGATCATACTCTGGGTTCCACATGCATGATTTCGCCTAAGGAAGAATCCCTTAATTTGAAGAGTTGAGACCCGTGGAATGGGTACCATGCAATATGACTTCAAAGGGTCTTCATTTGCTCACCGAACCTCTCCAATCCTATCACTGCTGCGTTTATGCCCCTGTACACACGCTTGATTCTCTTTCAGAGACATAGCAATCCATAGGTTTTAAGATACTTACTAGTCAGGTACATTGTTAGGCGTTTACTATGGGGTGTTGAGTCCATTTCGTTGAGCAAGGAGTAGCTCTTGTCTATTACATATTTGGCTTAAGGAACTTTATCTGTGCTCATTTCAATCTCTGGTTTTTATGCAGCACCCCAACTCACCTTTCCCTTAAGCAATCATAAGTTGGTTTTCTAAATTTGAGACCCTGTTCTCTTTTGTAATCCAGTTCCTGTGTAGCCAAGTTTACATTCCGTGTATTAGTGATATCTTATGATGTTTCTTTTTCTATGTGACTTATTTCAGTTAGAATCATCATACCTGAATCCACTCATTATGCTGCTATGGGCCTGATGACATAGATTTCATTGCTGAGTGATATTGCATTCTACGTAAGTACCACAACTTCTTTATCCATTTTTCACTTTCTGCGAAATTGAACTTGTCCAGTAAACGAGTTTGTTGTAAACAGAGCCGTCCCAAACGTTGGGGTGGCTGTGTCTTTTTGATTTTAATTTCCCTAAGCTATAGGGCCATAAGTGGAAGTGCCCTAGGCTCTGTTTCTTTGTTTTTTAGATGTTTCAGGAAACACCATACACTTCTCCTGAGTGGCTGTTGGCTATATACATCCCGCCCATCAGCATAACAAGGCTCCCAGTTCTCCATGGCCTGTCCTGCCTTTCTGGATTTTACACTTTTTTCAGTGGTCCTTTTGACCGGGGGAAGTGAGACTTCATTGTAGTGCAGATTTCCTTTGCAAGCTTGCTTGGTTGGCCAAAAAGGGCGTATGCGTATTTTCCTGAATATATTCAGGAAAAAACGCATACGCACTTTTTGGCCAAGTGCATCATTGTCGATGTTCTGCCTCTTTTCCTATGCTTTAAATGCAATTCCAGTCTACCTCCTGAAATCGGTTTCCTGCAATTCTGCCCCGCTTTCAAGTCCTCTTGGCAGCGTTACTTCAATATATTTTTGGACGATAGCTGTCATTTATAACTCTGCAGGTTTGTGAATTACAGTGCCCCTGAGCTCCTTTCTTCAACTCGCTTTCTTTTGAGCTGGCTGCAACACCACAGGATTGCTTCAGGCCCTAATCTGGTTCCGGCACGGCACGCTGAGCCTTTGCTTAATTCCTCTTCCTGTTGGGAAATGAGAGTTAAATTTGCCCGTCCAGAAACCTCCAGCTAGTCTCTCATTGGTTCTCCCTATTCCTGTTCATCTTCCGCAGAAATTGCAAACTGGGCCAAACAGGAGGTTAAAGGCAGTGACTCTCCAAGTCGGGAGAGTGTTAGTAAAGCGTCTGGAATGTTGCACCCGAGTACCAGGGGACGAGAACTGAGATATGTTGGAACACGTCTCCCGATCACATGGTTGATCATACTCTGGGTTCCACATGCATGATTTAGCTGAAGGAAGAATCCCTTAAACCTGGAGAGTTGAGACCCGTGGAATGGGTACCATGCAATATGACTTCAAAGGGTCTTCATTTGCTCACCAAACCTCTCCAATCCTATCACTGCTGCGTTTATGCCCCTGTACACACGCTTGATTCTCTTTCGGAGACATAGCGATCCATAGGTTTTAAGATACTTACTAGTCAGGTACATTCTTAGGCGTTTAATATGGGGTGTTGAGTCCATTTCGTTGAGCAAGGAGTAGCTCTTGTCTATTACAATATTTGGCTTAAGGAACTTTATCTGTGCTCATTTCAATCTCTGGTTTTATGCAGCACCCCAACTCACCTTTCCCCTTAAGCAAACATAAGTTGGTTTTCTAAATTTGAGACCCTGTTCTGTTTTGTAATCCAGTTCCTCTGTAGCCAAGGTTACATTCCGTGTATTAGTGATATCTTATGATGTTTCTTTTTCTGTGTGACTTATTTAAGTTAGAATCATCATAACTGAATCCACTCATTATGCTGCTACGGGCCTGATGACATACATTTCATTGCTGAGTGATATTTCATTGTACGTAAGTACCACAACTTCTTTATCCATTTTTCACTTTCTGTGATATTGAACTTGTTCCGTAAACGAGTTTCTTGTAAACAGAGCCGTCCCAAACGTTGGGGTGGCTGTGTCTTTTTGATTTTAATTTCCCTAAGCTATAGGGCCATAAGTGGAAGTGCCCTAGGCTCTGTTGCTTTGTTTTTCAGATGTTTCAGGAAACACCATACACTTCCCTGAGTGGCTGTTGGCAATATACATCCCGCCCATCAGCATAACAAGGCTCCCAGTTCTCCATGGCCTGTCCTGCCTTTCTGGATTTTACACTTTTTTCAGTGGCCCTTTTGACCGGGGGGAAGTGAGACTTCATTGTAGTGCAGATTTCCTTTGCATGCTTGCTTGGTTGGCCAAAAAGGGCGTATGCGTTTTTTCCTGAATATATTCAGGAAAAAACGCATACGGCCTTTTTGGCCAAGTGCATCATTGTCGACGTTTTGCCTCTTTTCCTATGCTTTAAATGCAATTCCAGTGTACCTCCTGAAATCGGTTTCCTGCAATTCTGCCACGCTTTCACGTCCTCTTGGCAGCCTTACTTCAGTATATTTTTGGACGATAGCTGTCATTTATAACTCTGCAGGTTTGTGAATTACAGTGCCCCTGAGCTCCTTTCTTCAACTCGCTTTCTTGTGAGCTGGCTGCAACACTGCAGGATTGCTTCAGGCCCTAATCTTGTTCCGGCATGGCACGCTGAGCCTTTGGTTAATTCCTCTTCCTGGTGGGAAATGAGAGTTAAATTTGCCCGTCCAGACACCTCCAGCTAGTCTCTCATTGGTTCTCCCTATTCCTGTTCATCTGCCGCCGAAATTGCAAACTGGGCCAAACAGGAGGTTAAAGGCACTGACTCTCCAAGTCGGGAGAGTGTTAGTAAAGCGTCTGGAATGTTGCACCCGAGTACCAGGGGACGAGTCCTGAGACATATTGGAACACATCTCCCGATCACATGGTTTATCATACTCTGGGTTCCACATGCATGATTTAGCTGAAGGAAGAATCCCTTAAACCTGGAGAGTTGAGACCCGTGGAATGGGTACCATGCAATATGATTTCAAACGGTTTTCATTTGCTCACCGAATGTCTCCAATCCTATCATTGCTGCATTTATGCCCCTGTACACACGCTTGATTCTCTTTCGGAGACATAGCAATTCATAGGTTTTAAGATACTTACTAGTCAGGTACATTCTTAGGCTTTTAATATGGGGTGTTGAGTCCATTTCGTTGAGCAAGGAGTAGCTCTTGTCTATTACATATTTGGCTTAAGGAACTTTATCTGTGCTCATTTCAATCTCTGGTTTTATGCAGCACCCCAACTCACCTTTCCCCTTAAGCAATCATAAGTTGGTTTTCAAAATTGGAGACCCTGTTCTGTTTTGTAATCCAGTTCCTGTGTAGCCAAGTTTACATTCCGTGTATTAGTGATATCTTATGATGTTTCTTTTTCTGTGTGACTTATTTCAGTTAGAATCATCATACCTGAATCCACTCATTATGCTGCTATGGGCCTGATGACATAGATTTCATTGCTGAGTGATATTGCATTGTACGTAAATACCACAACTTCTTTATCCATTTTTCACTTTCTGTGATATTGAACTTGTCCCGTAAACGAGTTTCTTGTAAACAGAGCCGTTCCAAACGTTGGGGTGGCTGTGTCTTTTTGATTTTAATTTCCCTAAGCTATAGGGCCATAAGTGGAAGTGCCCTAGGCTCTGTTGCTTTGTTTTTTAGATGTTTCAGGAAACACCATACACTTCTCCCAAGTGGCTGTTGGCAATATACATCCCGCCCATCAGCATAACAAGGCTCCAAGTTCTCCATGGCCTGTCCTGCCTTTCTGGATTATACACTTTTTTCAGTGGTCCTTTTGACCGGGGGGAAGTGAGACTTCATTGTAGTGCAGATTTCCTTTGCAAGCTTGCTTGGTTGGCCAAAAAGGGCGTATGCGTTTTTTCCTGAATATATTCAGGAAAAAACGCATACGCCCTTTTTGGCCAAGTGCATCATTGTTGACGTTCTGCCTCTTTTCCTATGTTTTAAGTGCAATTCCAGTCTACCTCCTGAAATCGGTTTCCTGCAATTTTGCCCCACTTTCAAGTCTTCTTGGCAGCCTTACTTCAGTATATTTTTGGACGATAGGTGTCATTTATAACTCTGCAGGTTTTTGAATTACAGTGCCCCTGAGCTCCTTTCTTCAACTCGCTTTCTTGTGAGCTGGCCGCAACACCGCAGGATTGCTTCAGGCCCTAATATGGTTCCGGCACGGCACGCTGAGCCTTTGGTTAATTCCTCTTCCTGGTGGGAAATGAGAGTTAAATTTGCCCGTCCAGACACCTCCAGCTAGTCTCTCATTGGTTCTCCCTATTCCTGTTCATCTGCCGCAGAAATTGCAAACTGGGCCAAACAGGAGGTTAAAGGCACTGACTCTCCCAGTCGGGAGAGTGTTAGTAAAGCGTCTGGAATGTTGCACCCAAGTACCAGGGGACGAGTCCTGAGACATATTGGAACACAGCTCCCGATCACACGGTTGATCATACTCTGGGTTCCACATGCATGATTTAGCTGAAGGAAGAATCCCTTAAACCTGGAGAGTTGAGACCCGTGGAATGGGTACCATGCAATATGATTTCAAAGGGTCTTCATTTGCGCACCGAATGTCTCCAATCCTATCATTGCTGCATTTATGCCCCTGTACACACGCTTGATTCTCTTTCAGAGACATAGCAATTCATAGGTTTTAAGATACTTACTAGTCAGGTACATTCTTAGGCGTTTAATATGGGGTGTTGAGTCCATTTCGTTGAGCAAGGAGTAGCTCTTGTCTATTACATATTTGGCTTAAGGAACTTTATCTGTGCTCATTTCAATCTCTGGTTTTATGCAGCACCCCAACTCACCTTTCCCCTTAAGCAAGCATAAGTTGGTTTTCTAAATTTGAGACCCTCTTATGATTTGTAATCCATTTCCTGTATACCAAGTTTACATTCCGTGTATTAGTGATATCTTATGATGTTTCTTTTTCTGTGTGACTTATTTCAGTTAGAATCATCATACCTGAATCCACTCATTATGCTGCTACGGGCCTGATGACATAGATTTCATTGCTGAGTGATATTGCATTGTACGTAAGTACCACACCTTCTTTATCCATTTTTCGCTTTCTGCGATATTGAACTTGTACCGTAAACAAGGTTCCTGTAAACAGAGCCGTCCCAAACTTTGGGGTGGCTGTGTCTTTTTGATTTTAATTTCCCTAAGATATAGGACCATAAGTGGAAGTGCCCTAGGCTCTGTTGCTTTGTTTTTTAGATGTTTCAGGAAACACCATACACTTCTCCCCAGTGGCTGTTGGCAATTTTCATCCCGCCCATCAACATAACAAGGCTCCCAGTTCTCCATGGCCTGTCCTGCCTTTCTGGATTTTACACTTTTTTCAGATGGCCCTTTTGACCGTGGGGAAGTGAGACTTCATTGTAGTGCAGATTTCCTTTGCAAGCTTGCTTGGTTGGCCAAAAAGGCCGTATGCGTTTTTTCCTGAATATATTCAGGAAAAAACGCATACGGCCTTTTTGGCCAAGTGCATCACTGTCGACGTTCTGCCTCTTTTCCTATGCTTTAAGTGCAATTCCAGTCTACCTCCTGAAATCGGTTTCCTGCAATTCTGCCCCGCTTTCAAGTCCTCTTGGCAGCCTTACTTCAGTATATTTTTGGATGATAGCTGTCATTTATAACTCTGTAGGTTTGTGAATTACAGTGCCCCTGAGCTCCTTTCTTCAACTCGCTTTCTTGTGAGCTGGCCGCAACACCGCAGGATTGCTTCAGGCCCTAATCTGGTTCTGGCATGGCACGCTGAGCCTTTGGTTAATTCCTCTTCCTGGTGGGAAATGAGAGTTAAATTTGCCCGTCCAGACACCTCCAGCTAGTCTCTCATTGGTTCTCCCTATTCCTGTTCATCTTCCGCAGAAATTGCAAACTGGGCCAAACAGGAGGTTAAAGGCACTGACTCTCCAAGTCGGGAGAGTGTTAGTAAAGCGTCTGGAATGTTGCACCCGAGTACAAGGGGATGAGAACTGAGACATTGGAACACGTCTCCCGATCACACGGTTGATCATACTCTGGGTTCCACATGCATGTTTTAGCTGAAGGAAGAATCCCTTAAACCTGGAGAGTTGAGACCCGTGGAATGGGTACCATGCAATATGACTTCAAAGGGTCTTCATTTGCTCACCGAATGTCTCCAATCCTATCACTGCTGCGTTTATGCCCCTGTACACACGCTTGATTCTCTTTCGGAGACATAGCGATCCATAGGTTTTAAGATACTTACTAGTCAGGTACATTCTTAGGCGTTTAATATGGGGTGTTGAGTCCATTTCGTTGAGCAAGGAGTAGCTCTTGTCTATTACATATTTGGCTTAAGGAACTTTATCTGTGCTCATTTCAATCTCTGGTTTTATGCAGCACCCCAACTCACCTTTCCCCTTAAGCAATCATAAGTTGGTTTTCTAAATTGGAGACCCTGTTCTGTTTTGTAATCCAGTTCCTGTGTAGCCAAGTTTACATTCCGTGTATTAGTGATATCTTATGATGTTTCTTTTTCTGTGTGACTTATTTCAGTTAGAATCATCATACCTGAATCCACTCATTATGCTGCTACGGGCCTGATGACATAGATTTCATTGCTGAGTGATATTGCATTGTACGTAAGTACCACAACTTCTTTATCCATTTTTCACTTTCTGTGATATTGAACTTGTCCCGTAAACGAGTTTCTTGTAAACAGAGCCGTCCTAAACGTTGGGGTGGCTGTGTCTTTTTGATTTTAATTTCCCTAATCTATAGGGCCATAAGTGGAAGTGCCCTAGGCTCTGTTGCTTTGTTTTTTAGATGTTTCAGGAAACACACCATACACTTCTCCCAAGTGGCTGTTGGCAATATACATCCCGCCCATCAGCATAACAAGGCTCCCAGTTCTCCATGGCCTGTCCTGCCTTTCTGGATTTTACACTTTTTTCAGTGGTCCTTTTGACCGGGGGGAAGTGAGACTTCATTGTAGTGCAGATTTCCTTTGCAAGCTTGCTTGGTTGGCCAAAAAGGGCGTATGCGTTTTTTCCTGAATATATTCAGGAAAAAACGCATACGCCCTTTTTGGCCAAGTGCATCATTGTCGACGTTCTGCCTCTTTTCCTATGCTTTAAGTGCAATTCCAGTCTACCTCCTGAAATCGGTTTCCTGCAATTTTGCCCCACTTTCAAGTCCTCTTGGCAGCCTTACTTCAGTATATTTTTGGACGATAGCTGTCATTTATAACTCTGCAGGTTTGTGAATTACAGTGCCCCTGAGCTCCTTTCTTCAACTCGCTTTCTTGTGAGCTGGCCGCAACACCGCAGGATTGCTTCAGGCCCTAATCTGGTTCCGGCATGGCACGCTGAGCCTTTGGTTAATTCCTCTTCCTGGTGGGAAATGAGAGTTAAATTTGCCCGTCCAGACACCTCCAGCTAGTCTCTCATTGGTTCTCCCTATTCCTGTTCATCTGCCGCAGAAATTGCAAACAGGGCCAAACAGGAGGTTAAAGGCACTGACTCTCCCAGTCGGGAGAGTGTTAGTAAAGCGTCTGGAATGTTGCACCCGAGTACCAGGGGACGAGTCCTGAGACATATTGGAACACGTCTCCCGATCACATGGTTGATCATACTCTGGGTTCCACATGCATGATTTAGCTGAAGGAAGAATCCCTTAAACCTGGAGAGTTGAGACCCGTGGAATGGGTACCATGCAATATGACTTCAAAGCGTCTTCATTTGCTCACCGAACCTCTCCAATCCTATCACTGCTGCGTTTATGCCCCTGTACACACGCTTGATTCTCTTTCGGAGACATAGCGATCCATAGGTTTTAAGATACTTACTAGTCAGGTACATTCTTAGGCATTTAATATGGGGTGTTGAGTCCATTTCGTTGAGGAAGGAGTAGCTCTGGTCTATTACATATTTGGCTTAAGGAACTTTATCTGTGCTCATTTCAACCTCTGGTTTTATGCAGCACTCCAACTCACCTTTCCCCTTAAGCAAGCATAAGTTGGTTTTCTAAATTTGAGACCCTGTTCTGTTTTGTAATCCAGTTCCTGTGTAGCCAAGTTTACATTTCGTGTATTAGTGATATCTTATGATGTTTCTTTTTCTGTGTGACTTATTTCAGTTAGAATCATCATACCTGAATCCACTCATTATGCTGCTATGGGCCTGATGACATAGATTTCATTGCTGAGTGATATTGAATTGTACGTAAGTACCATACCTTCTTTATCCATTTTTCGCTTTCTGCGATATTGAACTTGTACCATAAACGCGGTTCTTGTAAACAGAGCCGTCCCAAACTTTGGGGTGGCTGTGTCTTTTTGATTTTAATTTCCCTAAGCTATAGAACCATAAGTGGAAGTGACCTAGGCTCTGTTGCTTTGTATTTTAGATGTTTCAGGAAACACCATACACTTCTCCCGAGTGGCTGTTGGGAAATTACATCCCTCCCATCAGCATAACAAGGCTCCCAGTGCTCCATGGCCTGTCCTGCCTTTCTGGATTTTACACTTTTTTCCGATGTCCCTTTTGACCGGGGGGAAGTGAGACTTCATTGTAGTGCAGATTTCCTTTGCAAGCTTGCTTGGTTGGCCAAAAAGGGCGTATGCGTTTTTTCCTGAATATATTCAGGAAAAAATGCATACGCCCTTTTGGCCAAGTGCATCATTGTCCACGTTCTACCTCTTTTCCTATGCTTTAAATGCAATTCCAGTCTACCTCCTGAAATCGGTTTCCTGCAATTCTGCCCTGCTTTCAAGTCCTCTTGGCAGCCTTACTTCAATATATTTTTGGACGATAGCTGTCATTTATAACTCTGCAGGTTTGTGAATTACAGTGCCCCTGAGCTCGTTTCTTCAAATCTCTTTCTTGTGCGCTGGCCGCAACACCGCAGGATTGCTTCAGGCCCTAATCTGGTTCCGGCACGGCACGCTGAGCCTTTGGTTAATTCCTCTTCCTGGTGGGAAATGAGAGTTAATTTTGTCCGTCCAGACACCTCCAGCTAGTCTCTCATTGGTTCTCCCTATTCCTGTTCATCTTCCGCAGAAATTGCAAACTGGGCCAAACAGGAGGTTAAAGGCACTGACTCTCCAAGTCGGGAGAGTGTTAGTAAAGCGTCTGGAATGTTGCACCCGAGTACCAGGGGACGAGAACTGAGACATATTGGAACACGTCTCCCGATCACACGGTTGATCATACTCTGGGTTCCACATGCATGATTTCGCCTAAGGAAGAATCCCTTAATTTGAAGAGTTGAGACCCGTGGAATGGGTACCATGCAATATGACTTCAAAGGGTCTTCATTTGCTCACCGAACCTCTCCAATCCTATCACTGCTGCGTTTATGCCCCTGTACACACGCTTGATTCTCTTTCAGAGACATAGCAATCCATAGGTTTTAAGATACTTACTAGTCAGGTACATTGTTAGGCGTTTACTATGGGGTGTTGAGTCCATTTCGTTGAGCAAGGAGTAGCTCTTGTCTATTACATATTTGGCTTAAGGAACTTTATCTGTGCTCATTTCAATCTCTGGTTTTATGCAGCACCCCAACTCACCTTTCCCCTTAAGCAATCATAAGTTGGTTTTCTAAATTTGAGACCCTGTTCTCTTTTGTAATCCAGTTCCTGTGTAGCCAAGTTTACATTCCGTGTATTAGTGATATCTTATGATGTTTCTTTTTCTATGTGACTTATTTCAGTTAGAATCATCATACCTGAATCCACTCATTATGCTGCTATGGGCCTGATGACATAGATTTCATTGCTGAGTGATATTGCATTCTACGTAAGTACCACAACTTCTTTATCCATTTTTCACTTTCTGCGAAATTGAACTTGTCCAGTAAACGAGTTTGTTGTAAACAGAGCCGTCCCAAACGTTGGGGTGGCTGTGTCTTTTTGATTTTAATTTCCCTAAGCTATAGGGCCATAAGTGGAAGTGCCCTAGGCTCTGTTTCTTTGTTTTTTAGATGTTTCAGGAAACACCATACACTTCTCCTGAGTGGCTGTTGGCTATATACATCCCGCCCATCAGCATAACAAGGCTCCCAGTTCTCCATGGCCTGTCCTGCCTTTCTGGATTTTACACTTTTTTCAGTGGTCCTTTTGACCGGGGGGAAGTGAGACTTCATTGTAGTGCAGATTTCCTTTGCAAGCTTGCTTGGTTGGCCAAAAAGGGCGTATGCGTATTTTCCTGAATATATTCAGGAAAAAACGCATACGCACTTTTTGGCCAAGTGCATCATTGTCGATGTTCTGCCTCTTTTCCTATGCTTTAAATGCAATTCCAGTCTACCTCCTGAAATCGGTTTCCTGCAATTCTGCCCCGCTTTCAAGTCCTCTTGGCAGCGTTACTTCAATATATTTTTGGACGATAGCTGTCATTTATAACTCTGCAGGTTTGTGAATTACAGTGCCCCTGAGCTCCTTTCTTCAACTCGCTTTCTTTTGAGCTGGCTGCAACACCACAGGATTGCTTCAGGCCCTAATCTGGTTCCGGCACGGCACGCTGAGCCTTTGCTTAATTCCTCTTCCTGTTGGGAAATGAGAGTTAAATTTGCCCGTCCAGAAACCTCCAGCTAGTCTCTCATTGGTTCTCCCTATTCCTGTTCATCTTCCGCAGAAATTGCAAACTGGGCCAAACAGGAGGTTAAAGGCACTGACTCTCCAAGTCGGGAGAGTGTTAGTAAAGCGTCTGGAATGTTGCACCCGAGTACCAGGGGACGAGAACTGAGATATGTTGGAACACGTCTCCCGATCACATGGTTGATCATACTCTGGGTTCCACATGCATGATTTAGCTGAAGGAAGAATCCCTTAAACCTGGAGAGTTGAGACCCGTGGAATGGGTACCATGCAATATGACTTCAAAGGGTCTTCATTTGCTCACCAAACCTCTCCAATCCTATCACTGCTGCGTTTATGCCCCTGTACACACGCTTGATTCTCTTTCGGAGACATAGCGATCCATAGGTTTTAAGATACTTACTAGTCAGGTACATTCTTAGGCGTTTAATATGGGGTGTTGAGTCCATTTCGTTGAGCAAGGAGTAGCTCTTGTCTATTACATATTTGGCTTAAGGAACTTTATCTGTGCTCATTTCAATCTCTGGTTTTATGCAGCACCCCAACTCACCTTTCCCCTTAAGCAAACATAAGTTGGTTTTCTAAATTTGAGACCCTGTTCTGTTTTGTAATCCAGTTCCTCTGTAGCCAAGGTTACATTCCGTGTATTAGTGATATCTTATGATGTTTCTTTTTCTGTGTGACTTATTTAAGTTAGAATCATCATAACTGAATCCACTCATTATGCTGCTACGGGCCTGATGACATACATTTCATTGCTGAGTGATATTTCATTGTACGTAAGTACCACAACTTCTTTATCCATTTTTCACTTTCTGTGATATTGAACTTGTTCCGTAAACGAGTTTCTTGTAAACAGAGCCGTCCCAAACGTTGGGGTGGCTGTGTCTTTTTGATTTTAATTTCCCTAAGCTATAGGGCCATAAGTGGAAGTGCCCTAGGCTCTGTTGCTTTGTTTTTCAGATGTTTCAGGAAACACCATACACTTCCCCTGAGTGGCTGTTGGCAATATACATCCCGCCCATCAGCATAACAAGGCTCCCAGTTCTCCATGGCCTGTCCTGCCTTTCTGGATTTTACACTTTTTTCAGTGGCCCTTTTGACCGGGGGGAAGTGAGACTTCATTGTAGTGCAGATTTCCTTTGCATGCTTGCTTGGTTGGCCAAAAAGGGCGTATGCGTTTTTTCCTGAATATATTCAGGAAAAAACGCATACGGCCTTTTTGGCCAAGTGCATCACTGTCGACGTTCTGCCTCTTTTCCTATGCTTTAAGTGCAATTCCAGTCTACCTCCTGAAATCGGTTTCCTGCAATTCTGCCCCGCTTTCAAGTCCTCTTGGCAGCCTTACTTCAGTATATTTTTGGATGATAGCTGTCATTTATAACTCTGTAGGTTTGTGAATTACAGTGCCCCTGAGCTCCTTTCTTCAACTCGCTTTCTTGTGAGCTGGCCGCAACACCGCAGGATTGCTTCAGGCCCTAATCTGGTTCTGGCATGGCACGCTGAGCCTTTGGTTAATTCCTCTTCCTGGTGGGAAATGAGAGTTAAATTTGCCCGTCCAGACACCTCCAGCTAGTCTCTCATTGGTTCTCCCTATTCCTGTTCATCTTCCGCAGAAATTGCAAACTGGGCCAAACAGGAGGTTAAAGGCACTGACTCTCCAAGTCGGGAGAGTGTTAGTAAAGCGTCTGGAATGTTGCACCCGAGTACAAGGGGATGAGAACTGAGACATTGGAACACGTCTCCCGATCACACGGTTGATCATACTCTGGGTTCCACATGCATGTTTTAGCTGAAGGAAGAATCCCTTAAACCTGGAGAGTTGAGACCCGTGGAATGGGTACCATGCAATATGACTTCAAAGGGTCTTCATTTGCTCACCGAATGTCTCCAATCCTATCACTGCTGCGTTTATGCCCCTGTACACACGCTTGATTCTCTTTCGGAGACATAGCGATCCATAGGTTTTAAGATACTTACTAGTCAGGTACATTCTTAGGCGTTTAATATGGGGTGTTGAGTCCATTTCGTTGAGCAAGGAGTAGCTCTTGTCTATTACATATTTGGCTTAAGGAACTTTATCTGTGCTCATTTCAATCTCTGGTTTTATGCAGCACCCCAACTCACCTTTCCCCTTAAGCAAACATAAGTTGGTTTTCTAAATTTGAGACCCTGTTCTGTTTTGTAATCCAGTTCCTCTGTAGCCAAGGTTACATTCCGTGTATTAGTGATATCTTATGATGTTTCTTTTTCTGTGTGACTTATTTAAGTTAGAATCATCATAACTGAATCCACTCATTATGCTGCTACGGGCCTGATGACATACATTTCATTGCTGAGTGATATTTCATTGTACGTAAGTACCACAACTTCTTTATCCATTTTTCACTTTCTGTGATATTGAACTTGTTCCGTAAACGAGTTTCTTGTAAACAGAGCCGTCCCAAACGTTGGGGTGGCTGTGTCTTTTTGATTTTAATTTCCCTAAGCTATAGGGCCATAAGTGGAAGTGCCCTAGGCTCTGTTGCTTTGTTTTTCAGATGTTTCAGGAAACACCATACACTTCCCCTGAGTGGCTGTTGGCAATATACATCCCGCCCATCAGCATAACAAGGCTCCCAGTTCTCCATGGCCTGTCCTGCCTTTCTGGATTTTACACTTTTTTCAGTGGCCCTTTTGACCGGGGGGAAGTGAGACTTCATTGTAGTGCAGATTTCCTTTGCATGCTTGCTTGGTTGGCCAAAAAGGGCGTATGCGTTTTTTCCTGAATATATTCAGGAAAAAACGCATACGGCCTTTTTGGCCAAGTGCATCACTGTCGACGTTCTGCCTCTTTTCCTATGCTTTAAGTGCAATTCCAGTCTACCTCCTGAAATCGGTTTCCTGCAATTCTGCCCCGCTTTCAAGTCCTCTTGGCAGCCTTACTTCAGTATATTTTTGGATGATAGCTGTCATTTATAACTCTGTAGGTTTGTGAATTACAGTGCCCCTGAGCTCCTTTCTTCAACTCGCTTTCTTGTGAGCTGGCCGCAACACCGCAGGATTGCTTCAGGCCCTAATCTGGTTCTGGCATGGCACGCTGAGCCTTTGGTTAATTCCTCTTCCTGGTGGGAAATGAGAGTTAAATTTGCCCGTCCAGACACCTCCAGCTAGTCTCTCATTGGTTCTCCCTATTCCTGTTCATCTTCCGCAGAAATTGCAAACTGGGCCAAACAGGAGGTTAAAGGCACTGACTCTCCAAGTCGGGAGAGTGTTAGTAAAGCGTCTGGAATGTTGCACCCGAGTACAAGGGGATGAGAACTGAGACATTGGAACACGTCTCCCGATCACACGGTTGATCATACTCTGGGTTCCACATGCATGTTTTAGCTGAAGGAAGAATCCCTTAAACCTGGAGAGTTGAGACCCGTGGAATGGGTACCATGCAATATGACTTCAAAGGGTCTTCATTTGCTCACCGAATGTCTCCAATCCTATCACTGCTGCGTTTATGCCCCTGTACACACGCTTGATTCTCTTTCGGAGACATAGCGATCCATAGGTTTTAAGATACTTACTAGTCAGGTACATTCTTAGGCGTTTAATATGGGGTGTTGAGTCCATTTCGTTGAGCAAGGAGTAGCTCTTGTCTATTACATATTTGGCTTAAGGAACTTTATCTGTGCTCATTTCAATCTCTGGTTTTATGCAGCACCCCAACTCACCTTTCCCCTTAAGCAATCATAAGTTGGTTTTCTAAATTGGAGACCCTGTTCTGTTTTGTAATCCAGTTCCTGTGTAGCCAAGTTTACATTCCGTGTATTAGTGATATCTTATGATGTTTCTTTTTCTGTGTGACTTATTTCAGTTAGAATCATCATACCTGAATCCACTCATTATGCTGCTACGGGCCTGATGACATAGATTTCATTGCTGAGTGATATTGCATTGTACGTAAGTACCACAACTTCTTTATCCATTTTTCACTTTCTGTGATATTGAACTTGTCCCGTAAACGAGTTTCTTGTAAACAGAGCCGTCCTAAACGTTGGGGTGGCTGTGTCTTTTTGATTTTAATTTCCCTAATCTATAGGGCCATAAGTGGAAGTGCCCTAGGCTCTGTTGCTTTGTTTTTTAGATGTTTCAGGAAACACACCATACACTTCTCCCAAGTGGCTGTTGGCAATATACATCCCGCCCATCAGCATAACAAGGCTCCCAGTTCTCCATGGCCTGTCCTGCCTTTCTGGATTTTACACTTTTTTCAGTGGTCCTTTTGACCGGGGGGAAGTGAGACTTCATTGTAGTGCAGATTTCCTTTGCAAGCTTGCTTGGTTGGCCAAAAAGGGCGTATGCGTTTTTTCCTGAATATATTCAGGAAAAAACGCATACGCCCTTTTTGGCCAAGTGCATCATTGTCGACGTTCTGCCTCTTTTCCTATGCTTTAAGTGCAATTCCAGTCTACCTCCTGAAATCGGTTTCCTGCAATTTTGCCCCACTTTCAAGTCCTCTTGGCAGCCTTACTTCAGTATATTTTTGGACGATAGGTGTCATTTATAACTCTGCAGGTTTGTGAATTACAGTGCCCCTGAGCTCCTTTCTTCAACTCGCTTTCTTGTGAGCTGGCCGCAACACCGCAGGATTGCTTCAGGCCCTAATCTGGTTCCGGCACGGCACGCTGAGCCTTTGGTTAATTCCTCTTCCTGGTGGGAAATGAGAGTTAAATTTGCCCGTCCAGACACCTCCAGCTAGTCTCTCATTGGTTCTCCCTATTCCTGTTCATCTGCCGCAGAAATTGCAAACAGGGCCAAACAGGAGGTTAAAGGCACTGACTCTCCCAGTCGGGAGAGTGTTAGTAAAGCGTCTGGAATGTTGCACCCGAGTACCAGGGGACGAGTCCTGAGACATATTGGAACACGTCTCCCGATCACATGGTTGATCATACTCTGGGTTCCACATGCATGATTTAGCTGAAGGAAGAATCCCTTAAACCTGGAGAGTTGAGACCCGTGGAATGGGTACCATGCAATATGACTTCAAAGCGTCTTCATTTGCTCACCGAACCTCTCCAATCCTATCACTGCTGCGTTTATGCCCCTGTACACACGCTTGATTCTCTTTCGGAGACATAGCGATCCATAGGTTTTAAGATACTTACTAGTCAGGTACATTCTTAGGCATTTAATATGGGGTGTTGAGTCCATTTCGTTGAGGAAGGAGTAGCTCTGGTCTATTACATATTTGGCTTAAGGAACTTTATCTGTGCTCATTTCAACCTCTGGTTTTATGCAGCACTCCAACTCACCTTTCCCCTTAAGCAAGCATAAGTTGGTTTTCTAAATTTGAGACCCTGTTCTGTTTTGTAATCCAGTTCCTGTGTAGCCAAGTTTACATTTCGTGTATTAGTGATATCTTATGATGTTTCTTTTTCTGTGTGACTTATTTCAGTTAGAATCATCATACCTGAATCCACTCATTATGCTGCTATGGGCCTGATGACATAGATTTCATTGCTGAGTGATATTGAATTGTACGTAAGTACCATACCTTCTTTATCCATTTTTCGCTTTCTGCGATATTGAACTTGTACCATAAACGCGGTTCTTGTAAACAGAGCCGTCCCAAACTTTGGGGTGGCTGTGTCTTTTTGATTTTAATTTCCCTAAGCTATAGAACCATAAGTGGAAGTGCCCTAGGCTCTGTTGCTTTGTATTTTAGATGTTTCAGGAAACACCATACACTTCTCCCGAGTGGCTGTTGGGAAATTACATCCCTCCCATCAGCATAACAAGGCTCCCAGTGCTCCATGGCCTGTCCTGCCTTTCTGGATTTTACACTTTTTTCCGATGTCCCTTTTGACCGGGGGGAAGTGAGACTTCATTGTAGTGCAGATTTCCTTTGCAAGCTTGCTTGGTTGGCCAAAAAGGGCGTATGCGTTTTTACCTGAATATATTCAGGAAAAAATGCATACGCCCTTTTGGCCAAGTGCATCATTGTCCACGTTCTACCTCTTTTCCTATGCTTTAAATGCAATTCCAGTCTACCTCCTGAAATCGGTTTCCTGCAATTCTGCCCTGCTTTCAAGTCCTCTTGGCAGCCTTACTTCAATATATTTTTGGACGATAGCTGTCATTTATAACTCTGCAGGTTTGTGAATTACAGTGCCCCTGAGCTCGTTTCTTCAAATCTCTTTCTTGTGAGCTGGCCGCAACATCGCAGGATTGCTTCAGGCCCTAATCTGGTTCCGGCACGGCACGCTGAGCCTTTGGTTAATTCCTCTTCCTGGTGGGAAATGAGAGTTAATTTTGTCCGTCCAGACACCTCCAGCTAGTCTCTCATTGGTTCTCCCTATTCCTGTTCATCTTCCGCAGAAATTGCAAACTGGGCCAAACAGGAGGTTAAAGGCACTGACTCTCCAAGTCGGGAGAGTGTTAGTAAAGCGTCTGGAATGTTGCACCCGAGTACCAGGGGACGAGAACTGAGACATATTGGAACACGTCTCCCGATCACACGGTTGATCATACTCTGGGTTCCACATGCATGATTTCGCCTAAGGAAGAATCCCTTAATTTGAAGAGTTGAGACCCGTGGAATGGGTACCATGCAATATGACTTCAAAGGGTCTTCATTTGCTCACCGAACCTCTCCAATCCTATCACTGCTGCGTTTATGCCCCTGTACACACGCTTGATTCTCTTTCAGAGACATAGCAATCCATAGGTTTTAAGATACTTACTAGTCAGGTACATTGTTAGGCGTTTACTATGGGGTGTTGAGTCCATTTCGTTGAGCAAGGAGTAGCTCTTGTCTATTACATATTTGGCTTAAGGAACTTTATCTGTGCTCATTTCAATCTCTGGTTTTATGCAGCACCCCAACTCACCTTTCCCCTTAAGCAATCATAAGTTGGTTTTCTAAATTTGAGACCCTGTTCTCTTTTGTAATCCAGTTCCTGTGTAGCCAAGTTTACATTCCGTGTATTAGTGATATCTTATGATGTTTCTTTTTCTATGTGACTTATTTCAGTTAGAATCATCATACCTGAATCCACTCATTATGCTGCTATGGGCCTGATGACATAGATTTCATTGCTGAGTGATATTGCATTCTACGTAAGTACCACAACTTCTTTATCCATTTTTCACTTTCTGCGAAATTGAACTTGTCCAGTAAACGAGTTTGTTGTAAACAGAGCCGTCCCAAACGTTGGGGTGGCTGTGTCTTTTTGATTTTAATTTCCCTAAGCTATAGGGCCATAAGTGGAAGTGCCCTAGGCTCTGTTTCTTTGTTTTTTAGATGTTTCAGGAAACACCATACACTTCTCCTGAGTGGCTGTTGGCTATATACATCCCGCCCATCAGCATAACAAGGCTCCCAGTTCTCCATGGCCTGTCCTGCCTTTCTGGATTTTACACTTTTTTCAGTGGTCCTTTTGACCGGGGGGAAGTGAGACTTCATTGTAGTGCAGATTTCCTTTGCAAGCTTGCTTGGTTGGCCAAAAAGGGCGTATGCGTATTTTCCTGAATATATTCAGGAAAAAACGCATACGCACTTTTTGGCCAAGTGCATCATTGTCGATGTTCTGCCTCTTTTCCTATGCTTTAAATGCAATTCCAGTCTACCTCCTGAAATCGGTTTCCTGCAATTCTGCCCCGCTTTCAAGTCCTCTTGGCAGCGTTACTTCAATATATTTTTGGACGATAGCTGTCATTTATAACTCTGCAGGTTTGTGAATTACAGTGCCCCTGAGCTCCTTTCTTCAACTCGCTTTCTTTTGAGCTGGCTGCAACACCACAGGATTGCTTCAGGCCCTAATCTGGTTCCGGCACGGCACGCTGAGCCTTTGCTTAATTCCTCTTCCTGTTGGGAAATGAGAGTTAAATTTACCCGTCCAGAAACCTCCAGCTAGTCTCTCATTGGTTCTCCCTATTCCTGTTCATCTTCCGCAGAAATTGCAAACTGCGCAAAACAGGAGTTTAAAGGCACTGACTCTCCAAGTCGGGAGAGTGTTAGTAAAGCGTCTGGAATGTTGCACCCAAGTACCAGGGGATGAGAACTGAGACATTGGAACACGTCTCCCGATCACACGGTTGATCATACTGTGGGTTCCACATGCATGTTTTAGCTGAAGGAAGAATCCCTTAAACCTGGAGAGTTGAGACCCGTGGAATGGGTACCATGCAATATGACTTCAAAGGGTCTTCATTTTCTCACCGAACCTCTCCAATCCTATCACTGCTGCGTTTATGCCCCTGTACACACGCTTGATTCTCTTTCGGAGACATAGCAATCCATAGCTTTTAAGATACTTACTAGTCAGGTACATTCTCAGGCGTTTAATATGGGGTGTTGAGTCCATTTCGTTGAGCAAGGTGTAGCTCTTGTTTATTCCATATTTGGCTTAAGGAACTTTATCTGTGCTCATTTCAATCTCTGGTTTTATGCAGCACCCCAACTCACCTTTCCCCTTAAGCAAGCATAAGTTGGTTTTCTAAATTTGAGACCCTGTTCTGTTTTGTAATCCAGTTCCTGTGTAGCCAAGTTTACATTCCGTGTATTAGTGATATCTTATGATGTTTCTTTTTCTGTGTGACTTATTTCAGTTAGAATCATCATACCTGAATCCATTCATTATGCTGCTATGGGCCTGATGACATAGATTTCATTGCTGAGTGATATTGCATTGTACGTAATTAAAACAACTTCGTTATTCATTTTTCGCTTTATGCGATATTGAACTTGTACCGTAAACGAGGTTCTTGTAAACAGAGCCATCCCAAACTTTGGGGTGGCTGTGTCTTTTTGATTTTAATTTCCCTAAGCTATAGGACCATAAGTGGAAGTGCCCTAGGCTCTGTTGCTTTGTTTTTTAGATGTTTCAGGAAACACACCATACACTTCTCCCGAGTGGCTGTTGGCAATTTACATCCCGCCCATCAGCATAACAAGGCTCCCAGTTCTCCATGGCCTGTCCTGCCTTTCTGGATTTTACACTTTTTTCAGATGGCCCTTTTGACCGGGGGGAAGTGAGACTTCATTGTAGTGCAGATTTCCTTTGCAAGCTTGCTTGGTTGGCCAAAAAGGGCGTATGCGTTTTTTCCTGAATATATTCAGGAAAAAACGCATACGCCCTTTTTGGCAAAGTGCATCATTGTCGACGTTCTGCCTCTTTTCCTATGCTTTAAATGCAATTCCAGTCTACCACCTGAAATCGGTTTCGTGCAATTCTGCCCCGCTTTCAAGTCCTCTTGGCAGCCTTACTTCAGTATATTTTTGGATGATAGCTGTCATTTATAACTCTGCAGATTTGTGAATTACAGTGTCCCTGAGCTCCTTTCTTCAACTCGCTTTCTTGTGAGCTGGCCGCAACACCGCAGGATTGCTTCATGCCATAATCTGGTCCCGGCATGGCACGCTGAGCCTTTGGTTAATTCCTCTTCCTGGTGGGAAATGAGAGTTAAATTTGCCCGTCCAGACACCTCAGGCTAGTCTCTCATTGGTTCTCCCTATACCTGTTCATCCTCCATAGAAATTTCAAACTGGGCCAAACAGGAGGTTAAAGGCACTGACTCTCCATGTCGGGAGAGTGTTAGTTAAACTTCTGGAATGTTGCACCCGAGTACCAGGGGACGAGAACTGAGACATATTGGAACACATCTCCCGATCACACGGTTGATCATACTCTGGGTTCCACATGCATGTTTTAGCTGAAGGAAGAATCCCTTAAACCTGGAGAGTTGAGACCCGTGTAATGGGTACCATACAATACGACTTCAAAGGGTCTTCATTTGCTCACCAAAACTCTCCAATCCTATCACTGCTGGGTTTATGCCCCTGTACTCACGATTGATTCACTTTCAGAGACATAGCAATCCATAGGTTTTAAGATACTTACTACTCAGGTATATTATTAGGCGTTTAATATGGGGTTTTGAGTCCATTTCGTTGAGCAAGGAGTAGCTCTTGTCTATTACATATTTGGCTTAAGGAACTTTATCTGTGCTCATTTCAATCTCTGGTTTTATGCGGCACCCCAACTCACCTTTCCCCTTAAGCAAGCATAAGTTGGTTTTCTAAATTTGAGACTCTGTTCTGTTTTGTAATCCAGTTCCTGTGTAGCCAAGTTTACATTCCGTGTATTAGTGATATCTTATGATGTTTCTTATTCTGTGTGACTTATTTCAGTTAGAATCATCATACCTGAATCCACTCTATGCTGCTAAGGTCCTGATGACATAGATTTCATTGTTGAGTGATATTGCATTGTACGTAAGTACCACAACTTCTTTATCCATTTTTCACTTTCTGTGATATTGAACTTGTCCCGTAAACGAGTTTCTTGTAAACAGAGCCGTCCCAAACGTTGGGGTGGCTGTGTCTTTTTGATTTTAATTTCCCTAAGCTATAAGGCCATAAGTGGAAGTGCCCTAGGCTCTGTTGCTTTGTTTTAGATGTTCCAGGAAACACCATACACTTCTCCTGAGTGGCTGTTGGCAATTTACATCCCGCCCATCAGCATAACAAGGCTCCCAGTTCTCCATGGCCTGTCCTGCCTTTCTGGATTTTACACTTTTTTCAGATGGCCCTTTTGACTGGGGGGAAGTGAGACTTCATTGTAGTGCAGATTTCCTTTGCAAGCTTGCTTGGTTGGCCAAAAAGGGCGTATGCGTTTTTTCCTGAATATATTCAGGAAAAAAAGCATACGCCCTTTTTGGCCAAGTGCATCATTGTCGACGTTCTGCCTCTTTTCCTGTGCTTTAAATGCAAATCCAGTCTACCTCCTGAAATCGGTTTCCTGCAGTTCTGCCCCGCTTTCAAGTCCTCTTGGCAGCCTTACTTCAGTATATTTTTGGACGATAGCTGTCATTTATAACTCTGCAGGTTTGTGAATTACAGTGCCCCTGAGCTCCTTTCTTCAACTCGCTTTCTTGTGAGCTGGCCGCAACACCGCAGGATTGCTTCAGGCCCTAATCTGGTTCCGGCACGGCATGCTGACCCTTTGGTTAATTCCTCTCCCTGGTGGGAAATGAGAGTGAAATTTGCCCGTCCAGACGCCTCCAGCTAGTCTCTCATTTGTTCTCCCTCTTCCTGTTCGTCTTCCGCGGAATTTGCAAACTGGGCCAAACAGGAGGTTAAAGGCAATGACTCTCCAAGTCGGGAGAGTGTTAGTAAAGCATCTGGAATGTTGCACCCGAGTACCAGGGGAGGAAAACTGAGACATATTTGAACACGTCTCCCGATCACACGGTTGATCATACTCTGCATTCCACATGCCTGTTTTAGCTGAAGGAAGAATCCCTTAAACCTGGAGAGTTGAGACCCGTGGAATGGGTACCATGCAATATGACATCAAAGGGTCTTCGTTTGCTCACCGAACCTCTCCAATCCTATCACTGCTGCGTTTATGCCCCTCTACACATGCTTGATTCTCTTTCGGAGACATAGCAATCCATAGATTTTAAGATATTTCTAGTCATGTACATTCTTAGGGGTTTAATATGGGGTTTTGAGTCCATTTCGTTGAGCAAGGAGTAGCTCTTGTCTATTACATATTTGGCTTAAGGAACTTTATTTGTGCTCATTTCAATCTCTGGTTTTATGCAGCACCCCAACTCACCTTTCCCCTTAAGCAAGCATAAGTTGATTTTCTAAATTTGGGACAATGTTCTGTTTTGAAATTCAGTTCCTGTGTAGCCAAGTTTACATTCCGTGTATTAGTGATATCTTATGATGTTTCTTTTTCTGTGTGACTTATTTCAGTTAGAATCATCATACCTGAACCCACTCATTTTCTGCTACGTGCCTGATGACATAGATTTCATTGCTGAGTGATATTGCATTGTACGTAAGTACCACCACTTCTTTATCCATTTTTCACTTTCTGCGATATTGAACTTGTACCATAAACGAGGTTCTTGTAAACAGAGCCGTCCCAAACTTTGGGGTGGCTGTGTCTTTTTTATTTTAATTTCCCTAAGCTATAGGACCATAAGTGGAAGTGCCCTAGGCTCTGTTGCTTTGTTTTTTAGATGTTTCAGGAAGCACCATACACTTCTCCCGAGTGGCTGTTGGCAATTTACATCCCGCCCATCAGCATAACAAGGCTCCCAGTTCTCCATGGCCTGTCCTGCCTTTCTGGATTTTACACTTTTTTCACGTGGCCCTTTTGACCAGGGAGAAGTGAGACTTCATTGTAGTGCAGATTTCCTTTGCAAGCTTGCTTGGTTGGCCAAAAAGGGCGTATGCGTTTTTTCCTGAATATATTCAGGAAAAAACGCATACGTCCTTTTTGGCCAAGTGCATCATTGTGGACGTTCTGCCTCTTTTCCTATGCTTTAAATGCAATTCCTGTCTACCTCCTGAAATCGGTTTCCTGCAATTCTGCCCCGTTTTCAAGTCCTCTTGGCAGCCTTACTTCAGTATATTTTTGGACGATAGCTGTCATTTATAACTCTGCAGGTTTGTGAATTACAGTGCCCCTGAGCTGCTTTCTTAAACTCGCTTTCTTGTGAGCTGGCCGCAACACCGCAGGATTCCTTCAGGCCCTAATCTGGTTCCGGCACGGCACGCTGAGCCTTTGGTTAATTCCTCTTCCTGGTGGGAAATGGGAGTTAAATTTGCCCGTCCAGACACCTCCAGCTAGTCTCTCATTGGTTCTCCCTATTCCTGTTCATCTTCCGCGGAATTTGCAAACTGGGCCAAACAGGAGGTTAAAGGCACTGACTCTCCAAGTCGGGAGAGTGTTAGTAAAGCGTCTGGAATGTTGCACCCGAGTACCAGGGGATGAGAACTGAGACATATTTTAACACGTCTCCCGATCACACGGTTGATCATACTCTGGGTTCCACATGCATGTTTTAGCTGAAGGAAGAATCCCTTAAACCTGGAGAGTTGAGACCCGTGGAATGGGTACCATGCAATATGACTTCAAAGGGTCTTCATTTGCTCACCGAACCTCTCCAATCCTCTCACTGCTGCTTTTATGCCCCTGTACTCATGCTTGATTCTCTTTCAGAGACATAGCAATCCATAGGTTTTAAGATACTTACTAGTCAGGTACATTATTAGGCGTTTAGTATGTGGTGTTGAGTCCATTTCGTTGAGCAAGGAGTAGCTCTTGTCTATTACATATTTGGCTTAAGGAACTTTATCTGTGCTCATTTCAATCTCTGGTTTTATGCAGCACCCCAACTCACCTTTCCCCTTAAGCAAGCATAAGTTGGTTTTCTAAATTGGAGACCCTGTTCTGTTTTGTAATCCAGTTCCTGTGTAGCCAAGTTTACATTCCGTGTATTAGTGATATCTTATGATGTTTCTTTTTCTGTGTGACTTATTTCAGTTAGAATCATCATACCTGAATCCACTCATTATGCTGCTACGGGCCTGATGACATAGATTTCATTGCTGAGTGATATTGCATTGTACGTAAGTAGCACAACTTTTTTATCCATTTTTCACTTTCTGCGATATTGAACTTGTACCGTAAACGAGGTTCTTGTAAACAGAGCTGTCCCAAACTTTGGGGTGGCTGTGTCTTTTTGATTTTAATTTCCCTAAGCTATAGGACCATAAGTGGAAGTGCCCTAGGCTGTGTTCCTCAATTTTTTAGATGTTTCAGGAAACACCATACACTTCTCCCGAGTGGCTGTTGGCAGTTTACATCCTGCCCATCAGCATAACAAGGCTCCCAGTTCTCCATGGCCTGTCCTGCCTTTCTGGATTTTACACTTTTTTCAGATGGCCCTTTTGACCGGGGGGAAGTGAGACTTCATTGTAGTGCAGATTTCCTTTGCAAGCTTGCTTGGTTGGCCAAAAAGGGCGTATGCGTTTTGTCCTGAATATATTCAGGAAAAAACGCATACGCCCTTTTTGGCCAGTGCATCATTGTGGACGTTCTGCCTCTTTTCCTATGCTTTAAATGCAATTCCAGTCTACCTCCTGAAATCGGTTTCCTGCAATTCGGCCCCGCTTTCAAGTCCTCTTGGCAGCCTTACTTCAGTATATTTTTGGACAATAACTGTCATTTATAACTCTGCAGGTTTGTGAATTACAGTGCCCCTGAGCTCCTTTCTTCAACTCGCTTTCTTGTGAGCTGGCCGCAACACCGCAGGATTGCTTCAGGCCCTAATCTGGTTCCGGCACGGTATGCTGAGCCTTTGGTTAATTCCTCTTCCTGGTGGGAAATGAGAGTTAAATTCGCCCGTCCAGACACCTCCAGCTAGTCTCTCATTGGTTCTCCCTATTTCTGTTCATCTTCCGCAGAAATTGCAAACTGGGCCAAACAGGAGGTTAAAGGCACTGACTCTCCAAGTCGGGAGAGTGTTAGTAAAGCGTCTGGAATGTTGCACCCGAGTACCAGGGGACGAGAATGGAAACATTGGAACACGACTCCCGATCACACGGTTGATCATACTCCGGGTTCCACATGCATGATTTAGCTGAAGGAAGAATCCCTTAAACCTGGAGAGTTGAGACCCGTGGAATGGGTACCATGCAATATGACTTCAAAGCGTCTTCATTTGCTCACCGAACCTCTCCAATCCTATCACTGCTGCGTTTATGCCCCTGTACACACGCTTGATTCTCTTTCGGAGACATAGCGATCCATAGGTTTTAAGATACTTACTAGTCAGGTACATTCTTAGGCGTTTAATATGGGGTGTTGAGTCCATTTCGTTGAGCAAGGAGTAGCTCTTGTCTATTCCATATTTGGCTTAAGGAACTTTATCTGTGCTCATTTCAATCTCTGGTTTTATGCAGCACCCCAACTCACCTTTCGCCTTAAGCAAGCATAAGTTGGTTTTCTAAATTTGAGACCCTCTTCTTTTTTGTAATCCAGTTCCTGTGTAGCCAAGTTTACATTCCGTGTATTAGTGATATCTTATGATGTTTCTTTTTCTGTGTGACTTATTTCAGTTAGAATCATCATACCTGAATCCACTCATTATGCTGCTATGGGCCTGATGACATAGATTTCATTGCTGAGTGATATTGCATTGTACGTAAGTACCACAACTTCTTTATCCATTTTTCGCTTTCTGTGAAATTGAACTTGTACCGTAAACGTGGTTCTTGTAAACAGAGCCGTCCCAAACTTTGGGGTGGCTGTGTCTTTTTTATTTTAATTTCCCTAAGCTATAGGGCCATAAGTGGAAGTGCCCTAGGCTCTGTTGCTTTGTTTTAGATGTTCCAGGAAACACCATACACTTCTCCTGAGTGGCTGTTGGCAATTTACATCCCGCCCATCAGCATAACAAGGCTCCCAGTTCTCCATGGCCTGTCCTGCCTTTCTGGATTTTACACTTTTTTCAGATGGCCCATTTGACTGGGGGGAAGTGAGACTTCATTGTAGTGCAGATATCCTTTGCAAGCTTGCTTGGTTGGCCTAAAAGGGCGTATGCTTTTTTTCCTGAATATATTCAGGAAAAAAAGCATACGCCCTTTTTGGCAAGTGCATCATTGTCGACGTTCTGCCTCTTTTCCTATGCTTTAAATGCAAATCAAGTCTACCACCTGAAATCGGTTTCCTGCAATTCTGCCCCGGTTTCAAGCCCTCTTGGCAGCCTTACTTCAGTATATTTTTTGACGATAGCTGTCATTTATAACTCTGCAGGTTTGTGAATTACAGTGCCCCTGAGCTCCTTTCTTCAACTCGCTTGCCTGTGAGCTGGCCGCAACACCACAGGATTGCTTCAGGCCCTAATCTGGTTCTGGCACGGCACGCTGAGCCTTTGGTTAATTCCTCTTCCTGGTGGGAAATGAGAGTTAAATTTGCCCGTCCAGACACCTCCAGCTAGTCTCTCATTGGTTCTCCCTATTCCTGTTCATCTTCCGCAGAAATTGCAAACTGGGCCAAACAGGAGGTTAAAGGCACTGTCTCTCCAAGTCGGGAGAATATTAGTAAAGCGTCTGCAATTTTGCACCCGAGTACCAGGGGATGAGAACTGAGACATATTAGAACACATCTCCCGATCACACGGTTGATCACACTCTGTGTTCCACATTCATTTTTTAGCTGAAGGAAGAATCCCTTAAACTTGGAGAGTTGAGACCCGTGGAATGGGTACCATGCAATATGACTTCAACGGGTCTTCATTTGCTCACCAAACCTCTCCAATCCTATCACTGCTGCGTTTATGCCCGTGTACTCACGCTTGATTCTCTTTCAGAGACATAGCAATCCATAAGTTTTAAGATACTTACTAGTCAGGTACATTATTAGGGGTTTAATAAGGGGTTTTGAGTCCATTTCGTTGAGCAAGGAGTAGCCCTTGTCTATTACATATTTGGCTTAAGGAACTTTATCTGTGCTCATTTCAATCTCTGGTTTTATGCAGCACCCCAACTCACCTTTCCCCTTAAGCAAGCATAAGTTGGTTTTCTAAATTTGAGACCCTGTTCTGTTTTGTAATCCAGTTCCTGTGTAGCCAAGTTTACACTCCGTGTATTAGTGTTATCTTATGATGTTTCTTTTTCTGTGTGACTTATTTCAGTTAGAATCATCATACCTGAATCCACTCTATGCTTTACAGGCCTGATGACATAGATTTCATTGCTGATTGATATTGCATTGTACGTAAGTACCACAACTTCTTTATCCAGTTTTCACTTTCTGCGATATTGAACTTGTACCATAAACGGGGTTCTTGTAAACAGAGCTGTCCCAAACTTTGGGGTGGCTGTGTCTTTTTGATTTCAATTTCCCTAAGCTATAGGACCATAAGTGGAACTGCCCTAGGCTCTGTTGCTTTGTTTTTTCGATGTTTCAGGAAACACCATACACTTCTCCTGAGTGGCTGTTGGCAATTTACATCCCGCCCATCAACATAACAAGGCTCCCAGTTCTCCATGGCCTGTCCTGCCTTTCTGGATTTTACACTTTTTTCAGATGGCCCTTTTGACCCGGGGGAAGTGAGACTTCATTGTAGTGCAGATTTCCTTTGCAAGCTTGCTTTGTTGGCCAAAAAGGGCTTATGCGTTTTTTCCTGAATATATTCAGGAAAAAACGCATAAGCCCTTTTTGGCCTAGTGCATCATTCTCGACGTTCTGCCTCTTTTCCTATGCTTTAAATGCAATTCCAGTCTACCTCCTGAAATCGGTTTCCTGCAATGCTGCCCGGCTTTTAAGTCCTCTTGGCAGCCTTACTTCAGTATATTTTTGGACGATAGCTGTCATTTATAACTCTGCAGGTTTGTGAATTACAGTGCCGCTGAACTCCTTTCTTCAAATTGCTTTCTTGTGAGCTGGCAGCAACACCGCAGGATTGCTTCAGGCCCTAATCTGATTCCGACATGGCACGCTGAGCCTTTGGTTAATTCCTCTTCGTGGTGGGAAATGAGAGTTAAATTTGCCCGTCCAGACACCTCCAGCTAGTCTCTCATTGGTTCTCCCTATTCCTGTTAATCTTCCGCGGAATTTGCAACCTGGGCCAAACAGGAGGTTAAAGGCACTGACTCTCCAATTCAGGAGAGTGTTAGTAAAGCGTCTGGAATGTTGCACCCGAGTACCAGGGGACGAGAACTGAGACATATTGGAACACGTCTCCCGATCACACGGTTGATCATACTCTGGGTTCCACATGCATGTTTTAGCTGAAGGAAGAATCCCTTAAACCTGGAGAGTTGAGACCCGTGGAATGGGTACCATGCAATATGACTTCAAAGGGTCTTCATTTGCTCACCGAACCTCTCCAATCCTATCACTGTTGCGTTTATGCCCCTATACTCACGCTTGATTCTCTTTCAGAGACATAGCAATCTTTAGGTTTTAAGATACTTACAAGTCAGGTACATTATAAGGTGTTTAACATGGGGTTTTGAGTCCATTTCGTTGAGGAAGGAGTAGCTCTTGTCTATTACATATTTGGCTTAAGGAACTTTATCTGTGCTCATTTCAATCTCTGGTTTTATGCAGCACCCCAACTCACCTTTCCCCTTAAGCAAGCATAAGTTGGTTTTCTAAATTGGAGACCCTGTTCTGTTTTGTAATCCAGTTCCTGTGTAGCCAAGTTTACATTCCGTGTATTAGTGATATCTTATGATGTTTCTTTTTCTGTGTGACTTATTTCAGTTAGATTCATCATACCTGAACCCACTCATTTTCTGCTACGGGCCTGATGACATAGATTTCATTGCTGAGTGATATTGCATTGTACGTAAGTACCACAACTTCTTTATCTATTTTTCACTTTCTGCGATATTGAACTTGTACCGTATACGAGGTTCTTGTAAACAGAGCCATCCCAAACTTTGGGGTGGCTGTGTCTTTTTGATTTTAATTTCCCTAAGCTATAGGACCATAAGTGGAAGTGCCCTAGGCTCTGTTGCTTTGTTTTTTAGATGTTTCAGGAAACACCATACACTTCTCCCCAGTGGCTGTTGGGAGTTTACATCCCGCCCATCAGCATAACAAGGCTCCCAGTTCTCCATGGCCTGTCCTGCCTTTCTGGATTTTACACTTTTTTCAGATGGCCCCTTTGACCGCGGGGAAGTGAGACTTCATTGTAGTGCAGATTTCCTTTGCAAGCTTGCTTGGTTGGCCAAAAAGGGCGTATGCTTTTTTTCCTGAATATATTCAGGAAAAAACGCATACGCCCTTTTTGGCCAAGTGCATCATTGTGGACGTTCTGCCTCTTTTCCTATGCTTTAAATGCAATTCCTGTCTACCTCCTGAAATCGGTTTCCTGCAATTCTGCCCCGTTTTCAAGTCCTCTTGGCAGCCTTACTTCAGTATATTTTTGGACGATAGCTGTCATTTATAACTCTGCAGGTTTGTGAATTACAGTGCCCCTGAGCTGCTTTCTTAAACTCGCTTTCTTGTGAGCTGGCCGCAACACCGCAGGATTCCTTCAGGCCCTAATCTGGTTCCGGCACGGCACGCTGAGCCTTTGGTTAATTCCTCTTCCTGGTGGGAAATGGGAGTTAAATTTGCCCGTCCAGACACCTCCAGCTAGTCTCTCATTGGTTCTCCCTATTCCTGTTCATCTTCCGCGGAATTTGCAAACTGGGCCAAACAGGAGGTTAAAGGCACTGACTCTCCAAGTCGGGAGAGTGTTAGTAAAGCGTCTGGAATGTTACACCCGAGTACCAGGGGATGAGAACTGAGACATATTTCAACACGTCTCCTGATCACACGGTTGATCATACTCTGGGTTCCACATGCATGTTTTAGCTGAAGGAAGAATCCCTTAAACCTGGAGAGTTGAGACCCGTGGAATGGGTACCATGCAATATGACTTCAAAGGGTCTTCATTTGCTCACCGAACCTCTCCAATCCTATCACTGCTGCGTTTATGCCCCTGTACTCACGCTTGATTCTCTTTCAGAGACATAGCAATCTTTAGGTTTTAAGATACTTACTAGTCAGGTACATTATAAGGTGTTTAACATGGGGTTTTGAGTCCATTTCGTTGAGCAGGGAGTAGCTCTTTTCTATTCCATATTTGGCTTAAGGAACTTTATCTGTGCTCATTTCAATCTCTGGTTTTATGCAGCACCCCAACTCACCTTTCCCCTTAAGCAAGCATAAGTTGGTTTTCTAAATTTGAGACCCTGTTCTGTTTTGTAATCCATTTCCTGTGTAGCCAAGTTTACATTCCGTGTATTAGTGATATCTTATGATGTTTCTTTTTCTGTGTGACTTATTTCAGTTAGAATCATCATACCTGAATCCACTCATTATGCTGCTACGTGCCTGATGACATAGATTTCATTGCTGAGTGTTACTGCATTGTATGTAAGTACCACAACATCTTTATCCATTTTTCACTTTCTGTGATATTGAACTTGTACCGTAAACGAGGTTCTTGTAATAAGAGCCATACCAAATTTTGGGGTGGCTGTGTCTTTTTGATTTTAATTTCCCTAAGCTATAGTATCGTAAGTGGAAGTGCCCTAGCCTCTGTTGCTTTGTTTTTTACATGTTTCAGGAAACACCATACACTTCTCCCGAGTGGCTGTTGGCAATTTACATCCCGCGCATCAGCATAACAAGGCTCCCAGTTCTCCAACGCCTGTCCTGCCTTTCTGGATTTTACACTTTTTTCAGATGGTCGTTTTGACCCAGTGGAAGTGAGACTTCATTGTAGTGCAGATTTCCTTTGCAAGCTTGCTTGGTTGGCCAAAAAGTGTGTATGCTTTTTTTCCTGAATATATTCAGGAAAAAACGCATACGCCCTTTTTGGCCAAGTGCATCATTGTGGACGTTCTGCCTCATTTCCTATGCTTTAAATGCAATTCCTGTCTACCTCCTGAAATCGGTTTCCTGCAATTCTGCCCGGCTTTCAAGTCCTCTTGGCAGCCTTACTTCAGTATATTTTTGGACGATAGCTGTCATTTATAACTCTGCAGGTTTGTGAATTACAGTGCCCCAGAGCTGCTTTCTTAAACTCGCTTTCTTGTGAGCTGGCCGCAACACCGCAGGATTCCTTCAGGCCCTAATCTGGTTCCGGCACGGCACGCTGAGCCTTTGGTTAATTCCTCTTCCTGGTGGGAAATGGGAGTTAAATTTGCCCGTCCAGACACCTCCAGCTTGTCTCTCATTGGTTCTCCCTATTCCTGTTCATCTTCCACGGAATTTGCAAACTGGGCCGAACAGGAGGTTAAAGGCACTGACTCTCCAAGTCGGGAGAGTGTTAGTAAAGCGTCTGGAATGTTGCACCCGAGTACCAGGGGACGAGAACTGAGACATATTTCAACACGTCTCGCGATCACATGGTTGATCATACTCTGGTTTCCACATGCATGTTTTAGCTGAAGGAAGAATCCTTTAAACCTGGAGAGTTGAGACCCGTGGAATGGGTACAATGCAATATGACTTCAAAGGGTCTTCATTTGCTCACCGAACCTCTCCAATCCTATCACTGCTGCGTTTATGCCCCTGTACTCACGCTTGATTCTCTTTCAGAGACATAGCAATCTTTAGGTTTTAAGATACTTACTAGTCAGGTACATTATAAGGTGTTTAACATGGGGTTTTGAGTCCATTTCGTTGAGCAAGGAGTAGCTCTTGTCTATTCCATATTTGGCTTAAGGAACTTTATCTGTGCTCATTTCAATCTCTGGTTTTATGCAGCACCCCAACTCACCTTTCCCCTTAAGCAAGCATAAGTTGGTTTTCTAAATTGGAGACCCTGTTCTGTTTTGTAATCCAGTTCCTGTGTAGCCAAGTTTACATTCCGTGTATTAGTGATATCTTATGATGTTTCTTTTTCTGTGTGACTTATTTCAGTTAGAATCATCATACCTGAACCCACTCATTTTCTGCTACGTGCCTGATGACATAGATTTCATTGCTGAGTGATATTGCATTGTACGTAAGTACCACAACTTCTTTATCCATTTTTCACTTTCTGTAATATTGAACTTGTACCGTAAACGAGGTTCTTGTAAACAGAGCCATCCCAAACTTTGGGGTGGCTGTGTCTTTTTGATTTTAATTTCCCTAAGCTATAGGACCATAAGTGGAAGTGCCCTAGGCTCTGTTGATTTGTTTTTTAGATGTTTCAGGAAACACCATACACTTCTCCTGAGTGGCTGTTGGCAATTTACATCCCACCCATCAGCATAACAAGTTCTCCATGGCCTGTCCTGCCTTTCTGGAGTTTACACTTTTTTCAGATGGCCCCTTTGACCGCGGGGAAGTGAGACTTCATTGTAGTGCAGATTTCCTTTGCAAGCTTGCTTGGTTGGCCAAAAAGGGCGTATGCTTTTTTTCCTGAATATATTCAGGAAAAAACGCATACGCCCTTTTTGGCCAAGTGCATCATTGTGGACGTTCTGCCTCTTTTCCTATGCTTTAAATGCAATTCCTGTCTACCTCCTGAAATCGGTTTCCTGCAATTCTGCCCCGTTTTCAAGTCCTCTTGGCAGCCTTACTTCAGTATATTTTTGGACGATAGCTGTCATTTATAACTCTGCAGGTTTGTGAATTACAGTGCCCCTGAGCTGCTTTCTTAAACTCGCTTTCTTGTGAGCTGGCCGCAACACCGCAGGATTCCTTCAGACCCTAATCTGGTTCCGGCACGGCACGCTGAGCCTTTGGTTAATTCCTCTTCCTGGTGGGAAATGGGAGTTAAATTTGCCCGTCCAGACACCTCCAGCTAGTCTCTCATTGGTTCTCCCTATTCCTGTTCATCTTCCGCGGAATTTGCAAACTGGGCCAAACAGGAGGTTAAAGGCACTGACTCTCCAAGTCGGGAGAGTGTTAGTAAAGCGTCTGGAATGTTGCACCCGAGTACCAGGGGATGAGAACTGAGACATATTTCAACACGTCTCCCGATCACACGGTTGATCATACTCTGGGTTCCACATGCATGTTTTAGCTGAAGGAAGAATCCCTTAAACCTGGAGAGTTGAGACCCGTGGAATGGGTACCATGCAATATGACTTCAAAGGGTCTTCATTTGCTCACCGAACCTCTCCAATCCTATCACTGCTGCGTTTATGCCCTTGTACTCACGCTTGATTCTCTTTCAGAGACATAGCAATCTTTAGGTTTTAAGATACTTACTAGTCAGGTACATTATAAGGTGTTTAACATGGGGTTTTGAGTCCATTTCGTTGAGCAGGGAGTAGCTCTTTTCTATTCCATATTTGGCTTAAGGAACTTTATCTGTGCTCATTTCAATCTCTGGTTTTATGCAGCACCCCAACTCACCTTTCCCCTTAAGCAAGCATAAGTTGGTTTTCTAAATTTGAGACCCTGTTCTGTTTTGTAATCCATTTCCTGTGTAGCCAAGTTTACATTCCGTGTATTAGTGATATCTTATGATGTTTCTTTTTCTGTGTGACTTATTTCAGTTAGAATCATCATACCTGAATCCACTCATTATGCTGCTACGTGCCTGATGACATAGATTTCATTGCTGAGTGTTATTGCATTGTATGTAAGTACCACAACATCTTTATCCATTTTTCACTTTCTGTGATATTGAACTTGTACCGTAAACGAGGTTCTTGTAATAAGAGCCATACCAAATTTTGGGGTGGCTGTGTCTTTTTTATTTTAATTTCCCTAAGCTATAGGACCATAAGTGGAAGTGCCCTAGGCTCTGTTGCTTTGTTTTTTATATGTTTCAAGAAACACCATACACCTCTCCCTAGTGGCTGTTGGCAATTTACATCCCGCCCATCAGCGTATCAAGGCTCCCAGTTCTCCATGGCCTGTCCTGCCTTTCTGGATTTTATACTTTTTTCAGATGACCCTTTTGACTGGGGGGAAGTGAGACTTCATTGTAGTGCAGATTTCCTTTGCAAGCTTGCTTGGTTGGCTAAAAAGGGCGTATGCGTTTTTTCCTGAATATATTCAGGAAAAAACGCATACGCCCTTTTTGGCAAGTGCATCATTGACGACGTTCTGCCTCTTTTCCTATGCTTTAAATGCAAATCAAGTCTACCTCCTGAAATCGGTTTCCCGCAATTCTGCCCTGGTTTCAAGCCCTCTTGGCAGCCTTACTTCAGTAGATATTTGGGCGATAGCTGTCATTTATAACTCTGCAGGTTTGTGAATTACCGTGCCCCTGAGCTCCTTTCTTCAACTCGCTTTCTTGTGAGCTGGCCGCAACACCGCAGGATTGCTTCAGGCCCTAATCTGGTTCCGGCACGGCACGCTGAGCCTTTGGTTAATTCCTCTTCCTGGTGGGAAATGAGAGTTAAATTTGCCCGTCCAGACACCTCCAGCTAGTCTCTCATTGGTTCTCCCTATTCCTGTTCCTCTTCCGCAGAAATTGCAAACTGGGCCAAACAGGAGGTTAAAGGCACTGTCTCTCCATGTCGGGAGAATGTTAGTAAAGCGTCTGCAATGTTGCACCTGAGTACCAGGGGATGAGAACTGAGACATATTAGAACACGTCTCCCGATCACACGGTTCATCACACTCTGTGTTCCACATGCATTTTTTAGCTGAAGGAAGAATCCCTTAAACTTGGAGAGTTGAGACCCGTGGAATGGGTACCATGCAATATGACTTCAAAGGGTCTTCATTTGCTCACCGAACCTCTCCAATCCTATCACTGCTGCGTTTATGCCCCTGTACTCACGCTTGATTCTCTTTCAGAGACATACCAATCCATAAGTTTTAAGATACTTACTAGTCAGGTACATTCTTAGGCATTTAATATGGGGTTTTGAGTCCATTTCGTTGAGCAAGGAGTAGCCCTTGTCTATTACATATTTGGCTTAAGGAACTTTATCTGTGCTCATTTCAATCTCTGATTTTATGCAGCACCCCAACTCACCTTTCCCCTTAAGCAAGCATAAGTTGGTTTTCTAAATTTGAGACCCTGTTCTGTTTTGTAATTCAGTGCCTGTGTAGCCAAGTTTACATTCCGTGTATTAGTGATATCTTATGACGTTTCTTTTTCTGTGTGACTTATTTCAGTTAGAATCATCGTACCTGAATCCACTCTATGCTTTACAGGCCTGATGACATAGATTTTATTGCTGATTGATATTGCATTGTACGTAAGTACCACAACTTCTTTATCCATTTTTCGCTTTCTGCGATATTGAACTTGTACCGTGACTGAGGTTCTTGTAAACAGAGCTGTCCCAAATTGTGGGATGGCTGTGTCTTTTTTATTTTAATTTCCCTAAGCTATAGGACCATAATTGGAATTGCCCTAGGCTGTGTTCCTCAGTTTTTTAGATGTTTCAGGAAACACCATACACTTCTCCCGAGTGGCTGTTGGCAATTTACATCCTGCCCATCAGCATAACAAGGCTCCCAGTTCTCCATGGCCTGTCCTGCCTTTCTGGATTTTACACTTTTTTCAGATGGCCCTTTTGACCGGGGGGAAGTGAGACTTCATTGTAGTGCAGATTTCCTTTGCAAGCTTGCTTGGTTGGCCAAAAAGGGCGTATGCGTTTTGTCCTGAATATATTCAGGAAAGAACGCATACGCCCTTTTTGGCCAGTGCATCATTGTGGACGTTCTGCCTCTTTTCCTATGCTTTAAATGCAATTCCAGTCTACCTCCTGAAATCGGTTTCCTGCAATTCTGCCCGGCTTTCAAGTCCTCTTGGCAGCCTTACTTCAGTATATTTTTGGACAATAACTGTCATTTATAACTCTGCAGGTTTGTGAATTACAGTGTCCCTGAGCTCCTTTCTTCAACTCGCTTTCTTGTGAGCTGGCCGCAACACCGCAGGATTGCTTCAGGCCCTAATCTGGTTCCGGCACGGTATGCTGAGCTTTTGGTTAATTCCTCTTCCTGGTGGGAAATGAGAGTTAAATTAGCCCGTCCAGACACCTCCAGCTAGTCTCTCATTGGTTCTCCCTATTCCTGTTCATCTTCCTCAGAAATTGCAAACTGGGCCAAACAGGAGGTTAAAGGCACTGACTCTCCAAGTCGGGAGAGTGTTAATAAAGCATTTGGAATGTTGCACCCGAGTACCAGGGTACGAGAACTTAGACATATTTGAACACGTCTCGCGATCACATGGTTGATCATACTCTGGGTTCCACATGCATGTTTTTGCTGAAGGAAGAATCCCTTAAACCTGGAGAGTTGAGACCCGTGGAATGGGTACCATGCAATGTGACTTCAAAGGGTCTTCATTTGCTCACCGAACCTCTCCAATCCTATCACTGCTGCGTTTATGCCCCTGTACACACGCTTGGTTCTCTTTTGGAGACATAGCAATCCATAGGTTTTAAGATACTTACTAGTCAGGTACATTCTTAGGCATTTAATATGGGGTGTTGAGTCCATTTCGTTGAGCAAGGAGTAGCTCTTGTCTATTCCATATTTGGCTTAAGGAACTTTATCTGTGCTCATTTCAATCTCTGGTTTTATGCAGCACCCCAACTCACCTTTCCCCTTAAGCAAGCATAAGTTGGTTTTCTAAATTTGAGAGCCTGTTCTGTTTTGTAATTCAGTGCCTGTGTAGCCAAGTTTACATTCCGTGTATTAGTGATATCTTATGACGTTTCTTTTTCTGTGTGACTTATTTCAGTTAGAATCATCATACCTGAATCCACTCATTATGCTGCTACGGGCATGATGACATAGATTTCATTGCTGAGTGATATTGCATTGTTCGTAAGTACCACAACTTTTTTATCCATTTTTCGCTTTCTGCGATATTGAACTTGTACCGTAAACGAGGTTCTTGTAAACAGAGCTGTCCCAAACTTTGGGGTGGCTGTGTCTTTTTGATTTTAATTTACCTAAGCTATAGGACCATAAGTGGAAGTGCCCTAGGCTCTGTTCCTCAGTTTTTTAGATGTTTCAGGAAACACCATACACTTCTCCTGAGTGGCTGTTGGCAATTTACATCCCGCCCATCCGCATAACAAGGCTCCCAGTTCTCCATGGCCTGTCCTGCCTTTCTGGATTTTACACTTTTTTCAGATGGCCCTTTTTACCGTGGGGAAGTGAGACTTCATTATAGTGCAGATTTCCTTTGCAAGCTTGCTTGGTTGGCCAAAAAGTGCGTATGCGTTTTTTCCTGAATATATTCAGGAAAAAACGCATACGTCCTTTTTGGCCAAGTGCATCATTGTCGACGTTCTGCCTCTTTTCCTATGCTTTAAATGCAATTCCAGTCTACCTTCTGAAATCGGTTTCCTGCAATTCTGCCCCGCTTTCAAGTCCTCTTGGAAGCCTTACTTCAGTATATTTTTTGACGATAGCTGTCATTTATAACTCTGCAGGTTTGTGAATTACAGTGCCCCTGAGCTCCTTTCTTCAACTCGCTTGCCTGTGAGCTGGCCGCAACACCGCAGGATTGCTTCAGGCCCTAATCATGTTCTGGCACGGCACGCTGAGCCTTTGGTTAATTCCTCTTCCTGGTGGGAAATGAGAGTTAAATTTGCCCGTCCAGACACCTCCAGCTAGTCTCTCATTGGTTCTCCCTATTCCTGTTCATCTTCCGCAGAAATTGCAAACTGGGCCAAACAGGAGGTTAAAGGCACTGTCTCTCCAAGTCGGGAGAATATTAGTAAAGCGTCTGCAATTTTGCACCCGAGTACCAGGGGATGAGAACTGAGACATATTAGAACACATGTCCCGATCACACGGTTGATCACACTCTGTGTTCCACATGCATTTTTTAGCTGAAGGAAGAATCCCTTAAACTTGGAGAGTTGCGACCCGTGGAATGGGTACCAAGCAATATGACTTCAAAGGGTCTTCATTTGCTCACCAAACCTCTCCAATCCTATCACTGCTGCGTTTATGCCCCTGTACTCACGCTTGATTCTCTTTCAGAGACATAGCAATCCATAAGTTTTAAGATACTTACTAGTCAGGTACATTATTAGGCGTTTAATAAGGGGTTTTGAGTCCATTTCGTTGAGCAAGGAGTAGCCCTTGTCTATTACATATTTGGCTTAAGGAACTTTATCTGTGCTCATTTCAATCTCTGGTTTTATGCAGCACCCCAACTCACCTTTCCCCTTAAGCAAGCATAAGTTGGTTTTCTAAATTTGAGACCCTGTTCTGTTTTGTAATCCAGTTCCTGTGTAGCCAAGTTTACACTCCGTGTATTAGTGTTATCTTATGATGTTTCTTTTTCTGTGTGACTTATTTCAGTTAGAATCATCATACCTGAATCCACTCTATGCTTTACAGGCCTGATGACATAGATTTCATTGCTGATTGATATTGCATTGTACGTAAGTACCACAACTTCTTTATCCAGTTTTCACTTTCTGCGATATTGAACTTGTACCATAAACGGGGTTCTTGTAAACAGAGCTGTCCCAAATTTTGGGGTGGCTGTGTCTTTTTGATTTCAATTTCCCTAAGCTATAGGACCATAAGTGGAACTGCCCTAGGCTCTGTTGCTTTGTTTTTTCGATGTTTCATGAAACACCATACACTTCTCCTGAGTGGCTGTTGGCAATTTACATCCCGCCCATCAGCATAACAAGGCTCCCAGTTCTCCATGGCCTGTCCTGCCTTTCTGGATTTTACACTTTTTTCAGATGGCCCTTTTGACCGGGGGGAAGTGAGACTTCATTGTAGGGCAGATTTCCTTTGCAAGCTTGCTTGGTTGGCCAAAAAGGGCGTATGCGTTTTTTCCTGAATATATTCAGGAAAAAACGCATACTCCCTTTATAGCCTAGTGCATCATTCTCGACGTTCTGCCTCTTTTCCTATGCTTTAAATGCAATTCCAGTCTACCTCCTGAAATCGGTTTCCTGCAATTCTGCCCGGCTTTCAAGTCCTCTTGGCAGCCTTACTTCAGTATATTTTTGGACGATAGCTGTCATTTATAACTCTGCAGGTTTGTGAATTACAGTGCCCCTGAACTCCTTTCTTCAAATTGCTTTCTTGTGAGCTGGCAGCAACACCGCAGGATTGCTTCAGGCCCTAATCTGATTCCGGCACGGCACGCTGAGCCTTTGGTTAATTCCTCTTCCTGGTGGGAAATGGGAGTTAAATTTGCCCGTCCAGACACCTCCAGCTAGTCTCTCATTGGTTCTCCCTATTCCTGTTCATCTTCCGCGTAATTTGCAAACTGGGCCAAACAGGAGGTTAAAGGCACTGACTCTCCAAGTCGGGAGAGTGTTAGTAAAGCGTCTGGAATGTTACACCCGAGTACCGGGGGATGAGAACTGAGACATATTTCAACACGTCTCCCGGTCACACGGTTGATCATACTCTGGGTTCCACATGCATGTTTTAGCTGAAGGAAGAATCCCTTAAACCTGGAGAGTTGAGACCCGTGGAATGGGTACCATGCAATATGACTTCAAAGGGTCTTCATTTGCTCACCGAACCTCTCCAATCCTATCACTGCTGCGTTTATGCCCCTGTACTCACGCTTGATTCTCTTTCAGAGACATAGCAATCTTTAGGTTTTAAGATACTTACTAGTCAGGTACATTATAAGGTGTTTAACATGGGGTTTTGAGTCCATTTCGTTGAGCAGGGAGTAGCTCTTTTCTATTCCATATTTGGCTTAAGGAACTTTATCTGTGCTCATTTCAATCTCTGGTTTTATGCAGCACCCCAACTCACCTTTCCTCTTAAGCAAGCATAAGTTGTTTTTCTAAATTTGAGACCCTGTTCTGTTTTGTAATCCATTTCCTGTGTAGCCAAGTTTACATTCCGTGTATTAGTGATATCTTATGATGTTTCTTTTTCTGTGTGACTTATTTCAGTTAGAATCATCATACCTGAATCCACTCATTATGCTGCTACGTGCCTGATGACATAGATTTCATTGCTGAGTGTTATTGCATTGTATGTAAGTACCACAACATCTTAATCCATTTTTCACTTTCTGTGATATTGAACTTGTACCGTAAACGAGGTTCTTGTAATAAGAGCCATACCAAATTTTGGGGTGGCTGTGTCTTTTTGATTTTAATTTCCCTAAGCTATAGGATCATAAGTGGAAGTGCCCTAGCCTCTGTTGCTTTGTTTTTTACATGTTTCAGGAAACACCATACACTTCTCCCGAGTGGCTGTTGTCAATTTACATCCCGCCCATCAGCATAACAAGGCTCCCAGTTCTCCATGGCCTGTCCTGCCTTTCTGGATTTTACACTTTTTTCAGATGGCCGTTTTGACCCGGCAGAAGTGAGACTTCATTGTAGTGCAGATTTCCTTTGCAAGCTTGCTTGGTTGGCCAAAAAGGGCGTATGCGTTTTTTCCTGAATATATTCAGGAAAAAACGCATACGCCCTTTTTGGACAAGTGCATCATTGTCGACGTTCTGCCTCTTTTCCTATGCTTTAAGTGCAATTCCAGTCTACCTCCTGAAATCGGTTTCCTGCAATTTTGCCCCACTTTCAAGTCCTCTTGGCAGCCTTACTTCAGTATATTTTTGGACGATAGCTGTCATTTATAACTCTGCAGGTTTTTGAATTACAGTGCCCCTGAGCTCCTTTCTTCAACTCGCTTTCTTGTGAGCTGGCCGCAACACCGCAGGATTGCTTCAGGCCCTAATATGGTTCCGGCACGGCACGCTGAGCCTTTGGTTAATTCCTCTTCCTGGTGGGAAATTAGAGTTAAATTTTCCCGTCCAGACACCTCCAGCTAGTCTCTCATTGGTTCTCCCTATTCCTGTTCATCTGCCACAGAAATTGCAAACTGGGCCAAACAGGAGGTTAAAGGCACTGACTCTCCGAGTCGGGAGAGTGTTAGTAAAGCGTCTGGAATGTTGCACCCAAGTACCAGGGGACGAGTCCTGAGACATATTGGAACACATCTCCCGATCACACGGTTGATCATACTGTGGGTTCCACATGCATGATTTAGCTGAAGGAAGAATCCCTTAAACCTGGAGAGTTGAGACCCGTGGAATGGGTACCATGCAATATGATTTCAAAGGTTCTTCATTTGCTCACCGAATGTCTCCAATCCTATCATTGCTGCATTTATGCCCCTGTACACACGCTTGATTCTCTTTCAGAGACATAGCAATTCATAGGTTTTAAGATACTTACTAGTCAGGTACATTCTTAGGTGTTTAATATGGGGTGTTGAGTCCATTTCATTGAGCAAGGAGTAGCTCTTGTCTATTACATATTTGGCTTAAGGAACTTTATCTGTGCTCATTTCAATCTCTGGTTTTATGCAGCACCCCAACTCACCTTTCCCCTTAAGCAAGCATAAGTTGGTTTTCTAAATTTGAGACCCTCTTCTGATTTGTAATCCATTTCCTTTATACCAAGTTTACATTCCGTGTATTAGTGATATCTTATGATGTTTCTTTTTCTGTGTGACTTATTTCAGTTAGAATCATCATACCTGAATCCACTCATTATGCTGCTACGGGCCTGATGACATAGATTTCATTGCTGAGTGATATTGCATTGTACGTAAGTACCACACCTTCTTTATCCATTTTTCGCTTTCTGCGATATTGAACTTGTACCGTAAACAAGGTTCTTGTAAACAGAGCCGTCCCAAACTTTGGGGTGGCTGTGTCTTTTTGATTTTAATTTCCCTAAGATATAGGACCATAAGTGGAACTGCCCTAGGCTCTGTTGCTTTGTTTTTTAGATGTTTCAGGAAACACCATACACTTCTCCCCAGTGGCTGTTGGCAATTTACATGCCGCCCATCAGCATAACAAGGTTCCCAGTTCTCCATGGCCTGTCCTGCCTTTCTGGATTTTACACTTTTTTCAGATGGCCCTGTTGACCTGGGGGAAGTGAGACTTCATTGTAGTGCAGATTTCCTTTGCAAGCTTGCTTGGTTGGCGAAAAAGTGCGTATGCTTTTTTTCCTGAATATATTCACGAAAAAACGCATACGCCCTTTTTGGCCAAGTGCATCATTGTCGACGTTCTGCCTCTTTTCCTATGCTTTAAATGCAATTCCAGTCTACCTCCTGAAATCGGTTTCCTACAATTCTGCCCCGCTTTCAAGTCCTCTTGGCAGCCTTACTTCAGTATATTTTTGGACGATAGCTGTCATTTATAACTCTGCAGGTTTGTGAATTACAGTGCCCCTGAGCTCCTTTCTTCAACTCGCTTTCTTGTGAGCTGGCTGCAACACCACAGGATTGCTTCAGGCCCTAATCTGGTTCCGGCACGGCATGCTGAGCCTTTGGTTAATTCCTCTTCCTGGTGGGAAATGAGAGTTAAATTTGCCCGTCCAGACACCTCCAGCTAGTCTCTCATTGGTTCTCCCTATTCCTGTTCATCTTCCGCAGAAATTGCTAACTGGGCCAAACAGGAGGTTAAAGGCACTGTCTCTCCAAGTCGGGAGAATATTAGTAAAGCGTCTGCAATTTTGCACCCGAGTACCAGGGGATGAGAACTGAGACATATTAGAACACATCTCCCGATCACACGGTTGATCACACTCTGTGTTCCACATTCATTTTTTAGCTGAAGGAAGAATCCCTTAAACTTGGAGAGTTGAGACCCGTGGAATGGGTACCATGCAATATGACTTCAAAGGGTCTTCATTTGCTCACCAAACCTCTCCAATCCTATCACTGCTGCGTTTATGCCCGTGTACTCACGCTTGATTCTCTTTCAGAGACATAGCAATCCATAAGTTTTAAGATACTTACTAGTCAGGTACATTATTAGGGGTTTAATAAGGGGTTTTGAGTCCATTTCGTTGAGCAAGGAGTAGCCCTTGTCTATTACATATTTGGCTTAAGGAACTTTATCTGTGCTCATTTCAATCTCTGGTTTTATGCAGCACCCCAACTCACCTTTCCCCTTAAGCAAGCATAAGTTGGTTTTCTAAATTTGAGACCCTGTTCTGTTTTGTAATCCAGTTCCTGTGTAGCCAAGTTTACACTCCGTGTATTAGTGTTATCTTATGATGTTTCTTTTTCTGTGTGACTTATTTCAGTTAGAATCATCATACCTGAATCCACTCATTATGCTGCTACGTGCCTGATGACATAGATTTCATTGCTGAGTGTTATTACATTGTATGTAAGTACCACAACATCTTAATCCATTTTTCACTTTCTGTGATATTGAACTTGTACCGTAAACGAGGTTCTTGTAATAAGAGCCATACCAAATTTTGGGGTGGCTGTGTCTTTTTGATTATAATTTCCCTAAGCTATAGGATCATAAGTGGAAGTGCCCTAGCCTCTGTTGCTTTGTTTTTTACATGTTTCAGGAAACACCATACACTTCTCCCGAGTGGCTGTTGTCAATTTACATCCCGCCCATCAGCATAACAAGGCTCCCAGTTCTCCATGGCCTGTCCTGCCTTTCTGGATTTTACACTTTTTTCAGATGGCCGTTTTGACCCGGCAGAAGTGAGACTTCATTGTAGTGCAGATTTCCTTTGCAAGCTTGCTTGGTTGGCCAAAAAGGGCGTATGCGTTTTTTCCTGAATATATTCAGGAAAAAACGCATACGCCCTTTTTGGCCTAGTGCATCATTCTCGACGTTCTGCCTCTTTTCCTATGCTTTAAATGCAATTCCAGTCTACCTCCTGAAATCGGTTTCCTGCAATTCTGCCCGGCTTTCAAGTCCTCTTGGCAGCCTTACTTCAGTATATTTTTGGACGATAGCTGTCATTTATAACTCTGCAGGTTTGTGAATTACAGTGCCCCTGAACTCCTTTCTTCAAATTGCTTTCTTGTGAGCTGGCCGCAACACCGCAGGATTGCTTCAGGCCCTAATATGGTTCCGGCACGGCACGCTGAGCCTTTGGTTAATTCCTCTTCCTGGTGGGAAATTAGAGTTAAATTTGCCCGTCCAGACACCTCCAGCTAGTCTCTCATTGGTTCTCCCTATTCCTGTTCATCTGCCACAGAAATTGCAAACTGGGCCAAACAGGAGGTTAAAGGCACTGACTCTCCGAGTCGGGAGAGTGTTAGTAAAGCGTCTGGAATGTTGCACCCAAGTACCAGGGGACGAGTCCTGAGACATATTGGAACACATCTCCCGATCACACGGTTGATCATACTGTGGGTTCCACATGCATGATTTAGCTGAAGGAAGAATCCCTTAAACCTGGAGAGTTGAGACCCGTGGAATGGGTACCATGCAATATGATTTCAAAGGGTCTTCATTTGCTCACCGAATGTCTCCAATCCTATCATTGCTGCATTTATGCCCCTGTACACACGCTTGATTCTCTTTCAGAGACATAGCAATTCATAGGTTTTAAGATACTTACTAGTCAGGTACATTCTTAGGTGTTTAATATGGGGTGTTGAGTCCATTTCATTGAGCAAGGAGTAGCTCTTGTCTATTACATATTTGGCTTAAGGAACTTTATCTGTGCTCATTTCAATCTCTGGTTTTATGCAGCACCCCAACTCACCTTTCCCCTTAAGCAAGCATAAGTTGGTTTTCTAAATTTGAGACCCTCTTCTGATTTGTAATCCATTTCCTTTATACCAAGTTTACATTCCGTGTATTAGTGATATTTTATGATGTTTCTTTTTCTGTGTGACTTATTTCAGTTAGAATCATCATACCTGAATCCACTCATTATGCTGCTACGGGCCTGATGACATAGATTTCATTGCTGAGTGATATTGCATTGTACGTAAGTACCACACCTTCTTTATCCATTTTGCGCTTTCTGCGATATTGAACTTGTACCGTAAACAAGGTTCTTGTAAACAGAGCCGTCCCAAACTTTGGGGTGGCTGTGTCTTTTTGATTTTAATTTCCCTAAGATATAGGACCATAAGTGGAAGTGCCCTAGGCTCTGTTGCTTTGTTTTTTAGATGTTTCAGGAAACACCATACACTTCTCCCCAGTGGCTCTTGGCAATTTACATCCCGCCCATCAGCATAACAAGGTTCCCAGTTCTCCATGGCCTGTCCTGCCTTTCTGGATTTTACACTTTATTCAGATGGCCCTGTTGACCTGGGGGAAGTGAGACTTCATTGTAGTGCAGATTTCCTTTGCAAGCTTGCTTGGTTGGCCAAAAAGGGCGTATGCGTTTTTTCCTGAATATATTCAGGAAAAAACGCATACGCCCTTTTTGGCCAAGTGCATCATTGTCGCCGTTCTGCCTCTTTTCCTATGCTTTAAGTGCAATTCCAGTCTACCTCCTGAAATCGGTTTCCTGCAATTTTGCCCCACTTTCAAGTCCTCTTGGCAGCCTTACTTCAGTATATTTTTGGACGATAGCTGTCATTTATAACTCTGCAGGTTTGTGAATTACAGTGCCCCTGAGCTCCTTTCTTCAACTCGCTTTCTTGTGAGCTGGCCGCAACACCGCAGGATTGCTTCAGGCCCTAATCTGGTTCTGGCACGGCACGCTGAGCCTTTGGTTAATTCCTCTTCCTGGTGGGAAATGAGAGTTAAATTTGCCCGTCCAGACACCTCCAGCTAGTCTCTCATTGGTTCTCCCTATTCCTGTTCATCTTCCGCAGAAATTGCAAACTGGGCCAAACAGGAGGTTAAAGGCACTGACTCTCCAAGTCGGGAGAGTGTTAGTAAAGCGTCTGGAATGTTGCACCCGAGTACCAGTGGACGAGAATGGAGACATATTGGAACACGACTCCCGATCACACGGTTGATCATACTCCGGGTTCCACATGCATGATTTAGCTGAAGGAAGAATCCCTTAAACCTGGAGAGTTGAGACCCGTGGAATGGGTACCATGCAATATGACTTCAAAGCGTCTTCATTTGCTCACCGAACCTCTCCAATCCTATCACTGCTGCGTTTATGCCCCTGTACACACGCTTGATTCTCTTTCGGAGACATAGCGATCCATAGGTTTTAAGATACTTACTAGTCAGGTACATTCTTAGGCGTTTAATATGGGGTGTTGAGTCCATTTCGTTGAGCAAGGAGTAGCTCTTGTCTATTCCATATTTGGCTTAAGGAACTTTATCTGTGCTCATTTCAATCTCTGGTTTTATGCAGCACCCCAACTCACCTTTCGCCTTAAGCAAGCATAAGTTGGTTTTCTAAATTTGAGACCCTGTTCTGTTTTGTAATCCAGTTCCTGTGTAGCCAAGTTTACATTCTGTGTATTAGTGATATCTTATGATGTTTCTTTTTCTGTGTGACTTATTTCAGTTAGAATCATCATACCTGAATCCACTCATTATGCTGCTATGGGCCTGATGACATAGATTTCATTGCTGAGTGATATTGCATTGTACGTAAGTACCACAACTTCTTTATCCATTTTTCGCTTTCTGTGAAATTTAACTTGTACCGTAAACGAGGTTCTTGTAAACAGAGCCGTCCCAAACTTTGGGGTAGCTGTGTCTTTTTGATTTCAATTTCCCTAAGCTATAGGACCATAAGTGGAACTGCCCTAGGCTCTGTTGCTTTGTTTTTTCGATGTTTCAGGAAACACCATACACTTCTCCTGAGTGGCTGTTGGCAATTTACATCCCGCCCATCAGCATAACAGGGCTCCCAGTTCTCCATGGCCTGTCCTGCCTTTCTGGATTTTACACTTTTTTCAGATGGCCCTTTTGACCGGGGGGAAGTGAGACTTCATTGTAGTGCAGATTTCCTTTGCAAGCTTGCTTGGTTGGCCAAAAAGGGCGTATGCGTTTTTTCCTGAATATATTCAGGAAAAAACGCATACGCCCTTTTTGGCCTAGTGCATCATTGTCGACGTTCTGCCTCTTTTCCTATGCTTTAAATGCAATTCCAGTCTACCTCCTGAAATCGGTTTCCTGCAATTCTACCCGGCTTTCAAGTCCTCTTGGAAGCCTTACTTCAGTATATTTTTGGACGATAGCTGTCATTTATAACTCTGCAGGTTTGTGAATTACAGTGCCCCTGAACTCCTTTCTTCAAATTACTTTCTTGTGAGCTGGCAGCAACACCGCAGGATTGCTTCAGGCCCTAATCTGATTCCGACATGGCACGCTGAGCCTTTGGTTAATTCCTCTTCATGGTGGGAAATGAGAGTTAAATTTGCCCGTCCAGACACCTCCAGCTAGTCTCTCATTGGTTCTCCCTATTCCTGTTAATCTTCCGCGGAATTTGCAACCTGGGCCAAACAGGAGGTTAAAGGCACTGACTCTCCAATTCAGGAGAGTGTTAGTAAAGCGTCTGGAATGTTGCACCCGAGTACCAGGGGACGAGAACTGAGACATATTGGAACACGTCTCCCGATCACACGGTTGATCATACTCTGGGTTCCACATGCATGATTTTGCTGAAGGAAGAATCCCTTAAACCTGGAGAGTTGAGACCCGTGGAATGGGTACCATGCAATATGACTTCAAAGGGTCTTTGTTTGCTCACCGAACCTCTCCAATCCTATCACTGCTGCGTTTATGCCCCTGTACACATGCTTGATTCTCTTTCAGAAACATAGCAATCCATAGGTTTTAAGATAATTAGTAGTCAGGTACATTCTTAGGCGTTTAATATGGGGTGTTGAGTCCATTTCGTTGAGCAAGGAGTAGCTCTTGTCTATTACATATTTGGCTTAAGGAACTTTATCTGTGCTCATTTCAATCTCTGGTTTTATGCAGCACCCCAACTCACCTTTCCCCTTAAGCAAGCATAAGTTGGTTTTCTAAATTTGAGACCCTGTTCTGTTTTGTAATTCAGTTCCTGTGTAGCCAAGTTTACATTGCGTGTATTAGTGATATCTTATGATGTTTCTTTTTCTGTGTGACTTATTTCAGTTAGAATCATCATACCTGAATCCACTCATTATGCTGCTACGGGCCTGATGACATAGGTTTCATTGCTGAGTGATGTTGCATTGTACGTAAGTACCACAACTTCTTTATCCATTTTTCACTTTCTGTGATATTGAACTTGTCCCGTAAATGAGTTTCTTGTAAACAGAGCCGTCCCAAACGTTGGGGTGGCTGTGTCTTTTTGATTTTAATTTCCCTAAGCTATAGGGCCATAAGTGGAATTGCCCTAGGCTCTGTTCCTCTGTTTTTTAGATGTTTCAGGAAACACCATACACTTATCCCAAGTGGCTGTTGGCAATATACATCCCGCCCATCAGCGTAACAAGGCTCCCAGTTCTCCATGGCCTGTCCTGCCTTTCTGGATTTTACACTTTTTTCAGTGGTCCTTTTGACCGGGGGGAAGTGAGACTTCATTGTAGTGCAGATTTCCTTTGCAAGCTTGCTTGGTTGGCCAAAAAGGGCGTATGCGTTTTTTCCTGAATATATTCAGGAAAAAACGCATACGCCCTTTTTGGCCAAGTGCATCATTGTCGACGTTTTGCCTCTTTTCCTATGCTTTAAATGCAATTCCTGTGTACCTCCTGAAATTGGTTTCCTGCAATTCTGCCCTGCTTTCAAGTCCTCTTGGCAGCCTTACTTCAGTATATTTTTGGACGATAGCTGTCATTTATAACTCTGCAGGTTTGTGAATTACAGTGCCCCTGAGCTCCTTTCTTCAACTCGCTTTCTTGTGAGCTGGCCGCAACACCGCAGGATTGCTTCAGGCCCTAATCTGGTTCCGGCACGGCACGCTGAGCCTTTAGTTAATTCCTCTTCCTGGTGGGAAATGAGAGTTAAATTTGCCCGTCCAGACACCTCCAGCTAGTCTCTCATTGGTTCTCCCTATTCCTGTTCATCTTCCGCAGAAATTGCAAACTGGGCCAAACAGGAGGTTAAAGGCACTGACTCTCCAAGTCGGGAGAGTGTTAGTAAAGCGTCTGGAATGTTGCACCCGAGTACCAGGGGACGAGAATGGAGACATATTGGAACACGACTCCCGATCACACGGTTGATCATACTCCGGGTTCCACATGCATGATTTAGCTGAAGGAAGAATCCCTTAAACCTGGAGAGTTGAGACCCGTGGAATGGGTACCATGCAATATGACTTCAAAGCGTCTTCATTTGCTCACCGAACCTCTCCAATCCTATCACTGCTGCGTTTATGCCCCTGTACACACGCTTGATTCTCTTTTGGAGACATAGCGATCCATAGGTTTTAAGATACTTACTAGTCAGGTACATTCTTAGGCGTTTAATATGGGGTGTTGAGTCCATTTCGTTGAGCAAGGAGTAGCTCTTGTCTATTCCATATTTGGCTTAAGGAACTTTATCTGTGCTCATTTCAATCTCTGGTTTTATGCAGCACCCCAACTCACCTTTCGCCTTAAGCAAGCATAAGTTGGTTTTCTAAATTTGAGACCCTGTTCTGTTTTGTAATCCAGTTCCTGTGTAGCCAAGTTTACATTCCGTGTATTAGTGATATCTTATGATGTTTCTTTTTCTGTGTGACTTATTTCAGTTAGAATCATCATACCTGAATACACTCATTATGCTGCTATGGGCCTGATGACATAGATTTCATTGCTGAGTGATATTGCATTGTACGTAATTACCACAACTTCTTTATCCATTTTTCGCTTTCTGTGAAATTTAACTTGTACCGTAAACGAGGTTCTTGTAAACAGAGCCGTCCCAAACTTTGGGGTAGCTGTGTCTTTTTGATTTCAATTTCCCTAAGCTATAGGACCATAAGTGGAACTGCCCTAGGCTCTGTTGCTTTGTTTTTTAGATGTTTCAGGAAACACCATACACTTCTCCCCAGTGGCTGTTGGGAGTTTACATCCCACCCATCAGCATAACAAGGCTCCCAGTTCTCCATGGCCTGTCCTGCCTTTCTGGATTTTACACTTTTTTCAGATGGCCCCTTTGACCGCGGGGAAGTGAGACTTCATTGTAGTGCAGATTTCCTTTGCAAGCTTGCTTGGTTGGACAAAAAGGGCGTATGCGTTTTTTCCTGAATATATTCAGGAAAAAACGCATACGCCCTTTTTGGCCAAGTCCATCATTGTGGACGTTCTGCCTCTTTTCCTATGCTTTAAATGCAATTCCTGTCTACCTCCTGAAATCGGTTTCCTGCAATTCTGCCCCGCTTTCAAGTCCTCTTGGCAGCCTTACTTCAGTATATTTTTGGACGATAGCTGTCATTTATAACTCTGCAGGTTTGTGAATTACAGTGCCCCTGAGCTGCTCTCTTAAACTCGCTTTCTTGTGAGCTGGCCGCAACACCGCAGGATTCCTTCAGGCCCTAATCTGGTTCCGGCACGGCACGCTGAGCCTTTGGTTAATTCCTCTTCCTGGTGGGAAATGGGAGTTAAATTTGCCCGTCCAGACACCTCCAGCTAGTCTCTCATTGGTTCTCCCTATTCCTGTTCATCTTCCGCGGAATTTGCAAACTGGGCCAAACAGGAGGTTAAAGGAACTGACTCTCCAAGTCGGGAGAGTGTTAGTAAAGCGTCTGGAATGTTGCACCCGAGTACCAGGGGATGAGAACTGAGACATATTTCAACACGTCTCCCGATCACACGGTTGATCATACTCTGGGTTCCACATGCATGTTTTAGCTGAAGGAAGAATCCCTTAAACCTGGAGAGTTGAGACCCGTGGAATGGGTACCATGCAATATGACTTCAAAGGGTCTTCATTTGCTCACCGAACCTCTCCAATCCTATCAGTGCTGCGTTTATGCCCCTGTACTCACGTTTGATTCTCTTTCAGAGACATAGCAATTCATAGGTTTTAAGATACTTACTAGTCAGGTACATTCTTAGGTGTTTAATATGGGGTGTTGAGTCCATTTCGTTGAGCAAGGAGTAGCTCTTGTCTATTACATATTTGGCTTAAGGAACTTTATCTGTGCTCATTTCAATCTCTGGTTTTATGCAGCACCCCAACTCACCTTTCCCCTTAAGCAAGCATAAGTTGGTTTTCTAAATTTGAGACCCTCTTCTGATTTGTAATCCATTTCCTGTATACCAAGTTTACATTCCGTGTATTAGTGATATCTTATGATGTATCTTTTTCTGTGTGACTTATTTCAGTTAGAATCATCATACCTGAATCCACTCATTATGCTGCTACGGGCCTGATGACATAGATTTCATTGCTGAGTGATATTGCATTGTACGTAAGTACCACACCTTCTTTATCCATTTTTCGCTTTCTGCGATATTGAACTTGTACCGTAAACAAGGTTCTTGTAAACAGAGCCGTCCCAAACTTTGGGGTGGCTGTGTCTTTTTGATTTTAATTTCCCTAAGATATAGGACCATAAGAGGAAGTGCCCTAGGCTCTGTTGCTTTGTTCTTTAGATGTTTCAGGAAACACCATACACTTCTCCCCAGTGGCTGTTGGCAATTTACATCCCGCCCATCAACATAACAAGGCTCCCAGTTCTCCATGGCCTGTCCTCCCTTTCTGGATTTTACACTTTTTTCAGATGGCCCTTTTGACCTGGGGGAAGTGAGACTTCATTGTAGTGCAGATTTCCTTTGCAAGCTTGCTTGGTTGGCGAAAAAGTGCGTATGCTTTTTTTCCTGAATATATTCAGGAAAAAACGCATACGCCCTTTTTGGCCAAGTGCATCATTGTCGACGTTCTGCCTCTTTTCCTATGCTTTAAATGCAATTCCAGTCTACCTCCTGAAATCGGTTTCCTGCAATTCTGCCCCGCTTTCAAGTCCTCTTGGCAGCCTTACTTCAGTATATTTTTGGACGATAGCTGTCATTTATAACTCTGCAGGTTTGTGAATTACAGTGCCCCTGAGCTCCTTTCTTCAACTCGCTTTCTTGTGAGCTGGCCGCAACACCGCAGGATTGCTTCAGGCCCTAATCTGGTTCTGGCATGGCACGCTGAGCCTTTGGTTAATTCCTCTTCCTGGTGGGAAATGAGAGTTAAATTTGCCCGTCCAGAAACCTCCAGCTAGTCTCTCATTGGTTCTCCGTATTCCTGTTCATCTTCCACAGAAATTGCAAACTGGGCCAAACAGGAGGTTAAAGGCACTGACTCTCCAAGTCGGGAGAGTGTTAGTAAAGCGTCTGTAATGTTGCACCCGAGTACAAGGGGATGAGAACTGAGACATTGGAACACGTCTCCCGATCACACGGTTGATCATACTCTGGGTTCCACATGCATGTTTTAGCTGAAGGAAGAATCCCTTAAACCTGGAGAGTTGAGACCCGTGGAATGGGTACCATGCAATATGACTTCAAAGGGTCTTCATTTTCTCACCGAACCTCTCCAATCCTATCACTGCTGCGTTTATGCCCCTGTACACATGCTTGATTCTCTTTCGGAGACATAGCGATCCATAGGTTTTAAGATACTTACTAGTCAGGTACATTCTTAGGCGTTTAATATGGGGTGTTGAGTCCATTTCGTTGAGCAAGGAGTAGCTCTTGTCTATTACATATTTGGCTTAAGGAACTTTATCTGTGCTCATTTCAATCTCTGGTTTTATGCAGCACCCCAACTCACCTTTCCCCTTAAGCAATCATAAGTTGGTTTTCTAAATTGGAGACCCTGTTCTCTTTGTAATCCAGTTCCTGTGTAGCCAAGTTTACATTCCGTGTATTAGTGATATCTTATGATGTTTCTTTTCCTGTGTGACTTATTTCAGTTAGAATCATCATACCTGAATCCACTCATTATGCTGCTACGGGCCTGATGACATAGATTTCATTGCTGAGTGATATTGCATTGTACGTAAGTACCACAACTTCTTTATCCATTTTTCACTTTCTGTGATATTGAACTTGTCCCGTAAACGAGTTTCTTGTAAACAGAGCCGTCCCAAACGTTGGGTTGGCTGTGTCTTTTTGATTTTAATTTCCCTAAGCTATAGGGCCATAAGTGGAAGTGCCCTAGGCTCTGTTGCTTTGTTTTTTAGATGTTTCAGGAAACACCATACACTTCTCCCAAGTGGCTGTTGGCAATATACATCCCGCCCATCAGCATAACAAGGCTCCCAGTTCTCCATGGCCTGTCCTGCCTTTCTGGATTTTACACTTTTTTCAGTGTTCCTTTTGACTGGGGGGAAGTGAGACTTCATTGTAGTGCAGATTTCCTTTGCAAGCTTGCTTGGTTGGCCAAAAAGGGCGTATGCGTTTTTTCCTGAATATATTCAGGAAAAAACGCATACGCCCTTTTTGGCCAAGTGCATCATTGTCGACGTTCTGCCTCTTTTCCTATGCTTTAAGTGCAATTCCAGTCTACCTCCTGAAATCGGTTTCCTGCAATTTTTCCCCACTTTCAAGTCCTCTTGGCAGCCTTACTTCAGTATATTTTTGGACGATAGCTGTCATTTATAACTCTGCAGGTTTGTGAATTACAGTGCCCCTGAGCTCCTTTCTTCAACTCGCTTTCTTGTGAGCTGGCCGCAACACCGCAGGATTGCTTCAGGCCCTAATCTGGTTCCGGCACGGCACGCTGAGCCTTTGGTAAATTCCTCTTCCTGGTGGGAAATGAGAGTTAAATTTGCCCGTCCAGACACCTCCAGCTAGTCTCTCATTGGTTCTCCCTATTCCTGTTCATCTGCCGCAGAAATTGCAAACTGGGCCAAACAGGAGGTTAAAGGCACTGACTCTCCCAGTCGGGAGATTGTTAGTAAAGCGTCTGGAATGTTGCACCCGAGTACCAGGGGACGAGTCCTGAGACATATTGGAACACGTCTCCCGATCACACGGTTGATCATACTCTGGGTTCCACATGCATGATTTAGCTGAAGGAAGAATCCCTTAAACCTGGAGATTTGAGACCCGTGGAATGGGTACCATGCAATATGATTTCAAAGGGTCTTCATTTGCTCACCAAATGTCTCCAATCCTATCATTGCTGCATTTATGCCCCTGTACACACTCTTGATTCTCTTTCGGAGACATAGCAATTCATAGGTTTTAAGATACTTACTAGTCAGGTACATACTTAAGCGTTTAATATGGGGTGTTGATTCCATTTCGTTGAGCAAGGAGTAGCTCTTGTCTATTACATATTTGGCTTAAGGAACTTTATCTGTGCTCATTTCAATCTCTGGTTTTATGCAGCACCCCAACTCACCTTTCCCCTTAAGCAAGCATAAGTTGGTTTTCTAAATTTGAGACCCTCTTCTGATTTGTAATCCAGTTCCTGTATAGCCAAGTTTACATTCCATGTATTAGTGATATTTTATGATGTTTCTTTTTCTGTGTGACTTATTTCAGTTAGAATCATCATACCTGAATCCACTCATTATGCTGCTATGGGCCTGATGACATAGATTTCATTGCTGAGTGATATTGCATTGTACGTAAGTACCACACCTTCTTTATCCATTTTTCGCTTTCTGCGATATTGAACTTGTACCGTAAACGAGGTTCTTGTAAACAGAGCCGTCCCAAACTTTGGGGTGGCTGTGTCTTTTTGATTTTAATTTCCCTAAGCTATAGGGCCATAAGTGGAAGTGCCCTAGGCTTTGTTGCTTTGTTTTTTAGATGTTTCAGGAAACAGCATAAACTTCTCCCCAGTGGCTGTTGGCAATTTACATCCCGCCCATCAGCATAACAAGGCTCCCAGTTCTCCATGGCCTGTCCTGCTTTTCTGGATTTTACACTTTTTTCAGATGTCCCTTTTGACTGGGGGGAAGTGAGACTTCATTGTAGTGCAGATTTCCTTTGCAAGCTTGCTTGGTTGGCCAAAAACGGCGTATGCGTTTTTTCCTGAATATATTAAGGAAAAAACGCATACGCCCTTTTGGCCAAGTGCATCATTGTCGATGTTCTGCCTCTTTTCCTATGCTTTAAATGCAATTCCAGTCTACCTCCTGAAATCGGTTTCCTACAATTCTGCCCCGCTTTCAAGTCCTCTTGGCAGCCTTACTTCAGTATATTTTTGGACGATAGCTGTCATTTATAACTCTGCAGGTTTGTGAATTACAGTGCCCCTGAGCTCCTTTCTTCAACTCGCTTTCTTGTGAGCTGGCCGCAACACCGCAGGATTGCTTCAGGCCCTAATCTGGTTCTGGCATGGCACGCTGAGCCTTTGGTTAATTCCTCTTCCTGGTGGGAAATGAGAGTTAAATTTCCCCGTCCAGACACCTCCAGCTAGTCTCTCATTGGTTCTCCCTATTCCTGTTCATCTGCCGCAGAAATTGCAAACTGGGCCAAACAGGAGGTTAAAGGCACTGACTCTCCCAGTCGGGAGATTGTTAGTAAAGCGTCTGGAATGTTGCACCCGAGTACCAGGGGACGAGTCCTGAGACATATTGGAACACGTCTCCCGATCACACGGTTGATCATACTCTGGGTTCCACATGCGTGATTTAGCTGAAGGAAGAATCCCTTAAACCTGGAGAGTTGAGACCCGTGGAATGGGTACCATGCAATATGATTTCAAAGGGTCTTCATTTTCTCACCGAACCTCTCCAATCCTATCACTGCTGCGTTTATGCCCCTGTACACACGCTTGATTCTCTTTCGGAGACATAGCAATCCATAGGATTTAAGATACTTACTAGTCAGGTACATTCTCAGGCGTTTAATATGGGGTGTTGAGTCCATTTCGTTGAGCAAGGAGTAGCTCTTGTCTATTCCATATTTGGCTTAAGGAACTTTATCTGTGCTCATTTCAATCTCTGGTTTTATGCAGCACCCCAACTCACCTTTCCCCTTAAGCAAGCATAAGTTGGTTTTCTAAATTTGAGACCCTGTTCTGTTTTGTAATCCAGTTCCTGTGTAGCCAAGTTTACATTCCATGTATTAGTGATATCTTATGATATTTCTTTTTCTGTGTGACTTATTTCAGTTAGAATCATCATACCTGAATCCACTCATTATGCTGCTACGGGCCTGATGACATAGATTTCATTGCTGAGTGATATTGTATTGTACGTAAGTACCACAACTTCTTTATCCATTTTTCACTTTCTGCGATATTGAACTTGTACCATAAACGAGGTTCTTGTAAACAGAGCCATCCGAAACTTTTGGGTGGCTGTGTCTTTTTGATTTTAATTTCCCTAAGCTATAGGGCCATAAGTGGAATTGCCCTAGGCTCTGTTCCTCTGTTTTTTAGATGTTTCAGGAAACACCATACACTTCTCCCAAGTGGCTGTTGGCAATATACATCCCGCCCATCAGCATAACAAGGCTCCCAGTTCTCCATGGCCTGTCCTGCCTTTCTGGATTTTACACTTTTTTCAGATGGCCCTTTTGACCGGGGGGAAGTGAGACTTCATTGTAGTGCAGATTTCCTTTGCAAGCTTTCTTGGTTGGCCAAAAAGGGCGTATGCGTTTTTTCCTGAATATATTCAGGAAAAAACGCATACGCCCTTTTTGGCCAAGTGCATCATTGTCGACGTTCTGCCTCTTTTCCTATGCTTTAAATGCAATTCCAGTCTACCTCCTGAAATCGGTTTCCTGCAATTCTGCCCTGCTTTCAAGTCCTCTTGGCAGCCTTACTTCAGTATATTTTTGGACGATAGCTGTCATTTATAACTCTGCAGGTTTGTGAATTACAGTGCCCCTGAGCTCCTTTCTTCAACTCGCTTTCTTGTGAGCTGGCCGCAACACCGCAGGATTGCTTCAGGCCCTAATCTGGTTCCGGCACGGCACGCTGAGCCTTTGGGTAATTCCTCTTCCTGGTGGGAAATGAGAGTTAAATTTGCCCGTCCAGACACCTCCAGCTAGTCTCTCATTGGTTCTCCCTATTCCTGTTCATCTTCCGCAGAAATTGCAAACTGGGCCAAACAGGAGGTTAAAGGCACTGACTCTCCAAGTCGGGAGAGTGTTAGTAAAGCGTCTGGAATGTTGCACCCGAGTACCAGGGGACGAGAACTGAGACATATTGGAACACGTCTCCCGATCACACGGTTGATCATACTCTGGGTTCCACATGCGTGATTTAGCTGAAGGAAGAATCCCTTAAACCTGGAGAGTTGAGACCCGTGGAATGGGTACCATGCAATATGATTTCAAAGGGTCTTCATTTTCTCACCGAACCTCTCCAATCCTATCACTGCTGCGTTTATGCCCCTGTACACACGCTTGATTCTCTTTCGGAGACATAGCAATCCATAGGATTTAAGATACTTACTAGTCAGGTACATTCTCAGGCATTTAATATGGGGTGTTGAGTCCATTTCGTTGAGCAAGGAGTAGCTCTTGTCTATTCCATATTTGGCTTAAGGAACTTTATCTGTGCTCATTTCAATCTCTGGTTTTATGCAGCACCCCAACTCACCTTTCCCCTTAAGCAAGCATAAGTTGGTTTTCTAAATTTGAGACCCTGTTCTGTTTTGTAATCCAGTTCCTGTGTAGCCAAGTTTACATTCCATGTATTAGTGATATCTTATGATATTTCTTTTTCTGTGTGACTTATTTCAGTTAGAATCATCATACCTGAATCCACTCATTATGCTGCTACGGGCCTGATGACATAGATTTCATTGCTGAGTGATATTGTATTGTACGTAAGTACCACAACTTCTTTATCCATTTTTCACTTTCTGCGATATTGAACTTGTACCATAAACGAGGTTCTTGTAAACAGAGCCATCCGAAACTTTTGGGTGGCTGTGTCTTTTTGATTTTAATTTCCCTAAGCTATAGGACCATAAGTGGAAGTGCCCTAGGCTCTGTTCATCTGTTTTTTAGATGTTTCAGGAAACACCATACACTTCTCCCGAGTGGCTGTTGGCAATTTACATCCCGCCCATCAGCATAACAGGGCTGCCAGTTCTCCATGGCCTGTCCTGCCTTTCTGGATTTTACACTTCTTTCAGTGGCCCTTTTGACCGGGGAGAAGTGAGACTTCATTGTAGTGCAGATTTCTTTTGCAAGCTTGCTTGGTTGGCCAAAAAGGACCTATGCCTTTTTTCCTGAATATATTCAGGAAAAAACAAATACGCCCTTTTTGGCCAAGTGCATCATTGCCGACTTTCTGCCTCTTTTCCTATGCTTTAAATGCAATTCCAGTCTACCTCCTGAAATCGGTTTCCTGCAATTCTGCCCCGCTTTCAAGTCCTCTTGGCAGCCTTACTTCAGTAAATTTTTGGACGATAGCTGTCATTTATAACTCTGCAGGTTTGTGAATTACAGTGCCCCTGAGCTCCTTTCTTCAACTCACTTTCTTGTGAGCTGGCCGCAACACCGCAGGATTGCTTCAGGCCCTAATCTGCTTCCGGCACGGCATGCTGAGCCTTTGGTTAATTCCTCTTCCTGGTGGGAAATGAGAGTTAAATTTGCCCGTCCAGACACCTCCAGCTAGTCTCTCATTGGTTCTCCCTATTCCTGTTCATCTTCCGCAGAAATTGCAAACTGGGCCAAACAGGAGGTTAAAGGCACTGACTCTCCAAGTCGGGAGAGTGTCAGTTAAGCGTCTGGAATGTTGCACCTGAGTACCAGGGGAATAGAACTGAGACATATTGGAACACGTCTCCTGATCACACGGTTGATCATACTCTGGGTTCCACATGCATGATTTTGCTGAAGGAAGAATCCCTTAAACCTGGAGAGTTGAGACCCGTGGAATGGGTACCATGCAATATGACTTCAAAGGGTCTTTGATTGCTCACCGAACCTCTCCAATCCTATCACTGCTGCGTTTATGCCCCTGTACACATGCTTGATTCTCTTTCGGAGACATAGCAATCCATAGGTTTTAAGATAATTAGTAGTCAGGTACATTCTTAGGCGTTTAATATGGGGTGTTGAGTCCATTTCGTTGAGCAAGGAGTAGCTCTTGTCTATTACATATTTGGCTTAAGGAACTTTATCTGTGCTCATTTCAATCTCTGGTTTTATGCAGCACCCCAACTCACCTTTCCCCTTAAGCAAGCATAAGTTGGTTTTCTAAATTTGAGACCCTGTTCTGTTTTGTAATTCAGTTCCTGTGTAGCCAAGATTACATTCCGTGTATTAGTGATATCTTATGATGTTTCTTTTTCTGTGTGACTTATTTCAGTTAGAATCATCATACCTGAATCCACTCATTATGCTGCTACGGGCCTGATGACATAGGTTTCATTGCTGAGTGATGTTGCATTGTACGTAAGTACCACAACTTCTTTATCCATTTTTCACTTTCTGTGATATTGAACTTGTCCCGTAAATGAGTTTCTTGTAAACAGAGCCGTCCCAAACGTTGGGGTGGCTGTGTCTTTGTGATTTTAATTTCCCTAAGCTATAGGGCCATAAGTGGAATTGCCCTAGGCTCTGTTCCTCTGTTTTTTAGATGTTTCAGGAAACACCATACACTTCTCCCAAGTGGCTGTTGGCAATATACATCCCGCCCATCAGCATAACAAGGCTCCCAGTTCTCCATGGCCTGTCCTGCCTTTCTGGATTTTACACTTTTTTCAGATGGCCCTTTTGACCGGGGGGAAGTGAGACTTCATTGTAGTGCAGATTTCCTTTGCAAGCTTGCTTGGTTGGCCAAAAAGGGCGTATGCGTTTTTTCCTGAATATATTCAGGAAAAAACGCATACGCCCTTTTTGGCCAAGTGCATCATTGTCGACGTTCTGCCTCTTTTCCTATGCTTTAAATGCAATTCCAGTCTACCTCCTGAAATCGGTTTCCTGCAATTCTGCCCTGCTTTCAAGTCCTCTTGGCAGCCTTACTTCAGTATATTTTTGGACGATAGCTGTCATTTATAACTCTGCAGGTTTGTGAATTACAGTGCCCCTGAGCTCCTTTCTTCAACTCGCTTTCTTGTGAGCTGGCCGCAACACCGCAGGATTGCTTCAGGCCCTAATCTGGTTCCGGCACGGCACGCTGAGCCTTTGGGTAATTCCTCTTCCTGGTGGGAAATGAGAGTTAAATTTGCCCGTCCAGACACCTCCAGCTAGTCTCTCATTGGTTCTCCCTATTCCTGTTCATCTTCCGCAGAAATTGCAAACTGGGCCAAACAGGAGGTTAAAGGCACTGACTCTCCAAGTCGGGAGAGTGTTAGTAAAGCGTCTGCAATGTTGCACCCGAGTACCAGGGGACGAGAACTGAGACATATTGGAACACGTCTCCCGATCACACGGTTGATCATACTCTGGGTTCCACATGCATGATTTCGCCTAAGGAAGAATCCCTTAAGTTGGAGAGTTGAGACCCGTGGAATGGGTACCATGCAATATGACTTCAAAGGGTCTTCATTTGCTCACCGAACCTCTCCAATCCTATCACTGCTGCGTTTATGCCCCTGTACACACGCTTGATTCTCTTTCGGAGACATAGCGATCCATAGGTTTTAAGATATTACTAGTCAGGTACATTGTTAGGTGTTTAATATGGGGTGTTGAGTCCATTTCGTTGAGCAAGGAGTAGCTCTTGTCTATTCCATATTTGGCTTAAGGAACTTTATCTGTGCTCATTTCAATCTCTGGTTTTATGCAGCACCCCAACTCACCTTTCCCCTTAAGCAATCATAAGATAGTTTTCTAAATTTGAGACCCTGTTCTCTTTTGTAATCCAGTTCCTGTGTAGCCAAGTTTACATTCCGTGTATTAGTGATATCTTATGATGTTTCTTTTTCTATGTGACTTATTTCAGTTAGAATCATCATACCTGAATCCACTCATTATGCTGCTATGGGCCTGATGACATAGATTTCATTGCTGAGTGATATTGCATTCTACGTAAGTACCACAACTTCTTTATCCATTTTTCACTTTCTGTGATATTGAACTTGTCCCGTAAATTAGGTTCTTGTAAAGAGAGCCGTCACAAACTTTTGGGTGGCTGTGTCTTTTTGATTTTAATTTCCCTAAGCTATAGGACCATAAGTGGAATTGCCCTAGGCTCTGTTCCTCTGTTTTTTAGATGTTTCAGGAAGCACCATACACTTCTCCCGAGTGGCTGTTGACAATTTACATCCCGCCCATCAGCATAACAAGGCTCCCAATTCTCCATGGCCTGTCCTGCCTTTCTGGATTTTACACTTTTTTCAGATGGCCGTTTTGACCGGGGGGAAGTGAGACTTCATTGTAGTGCAGATTTCCTTTGCAAGCTTGCTTGGTTGGCCAAAAAGTGCGTATGCGTTTTTTCCTGAATATATTCAGGAAAAAGCGAATACGCCCTTTTTGGCCAAGTGCATCATTGTCAACATTCTGCCTCTTTTCCTATGCTTTAAATGCAATTCCAGTCTACCTCCTGAAATCGGTTTCCTGCAATTCTGCCCCGCTTTCAAGTCCTCTTGGCAGCCTTACTTCAGTAAATTTTTGGACGATAGCTGTCATTTATAACTCTGCAGGTTTGTGAATTACAGTGCCCCTGAGCTCCTTTCTTCAACTCGCTTTCTTGTGAGCTGGCCGTAACACCGCAGGATTGCTTCAGGCCCTAATCTGGTTCCGGCACGGCACGCTGAGCCTTTGCTTAATTCCTCTTCCTGGTGGGAAATGAGAGTTAAATTTGCCCGTCCAGAAACCTCCAGCTAGTCTCTCATTGGTTCTCCCTATTCCTGTTCATCTTCCGCAGAAATTGCAAACTGGGCCAAACAGGAGGTTAAAGGCACTGACTCTCCAAGTCGGGAGAGTGTTAGTTATGCGTCTGGAATGTTGCACCCGAGTACCAGGGGACGAGAACTGAGACATTGGAACACGTCTCCCGATCACACGGTTGATCATACTGTGGGTTCCACATGCATGTTTTAGCTGAAGGAAGAATCCCTTAAACCTGGAGAGTTGAGACCCGTGGAATGGGTACCATGCAATATGACTTCAAAGGGTCTTCATTTGCTCACCGAACCTCTCCAATCCTATCACTGCTGCGTTTATGCCCCTGTACACACGCTTGATTCTCTTTCGGAGACATAGCAATCCATAAGTTTTAAGACACTTACTAGTCAGGTACATTCTCAGGCGTTTAATATGGGGTGTTGAGTCCATTTCGTTGAGCAAGGAGTAGCTCTTGTCTATTCCATATTTGGCTTAAGGAACTTTATCTGTGCTCATTTCAATCTCTGGTTTTATGCAGCACCCCAACTCACCTTTCCCCTTAAGCAAGCATAAGTTGGTTTTCTAAATTTGAGACCATGTTCTGTTTTGTAATCCAGTTCCTGTGTAGCCAAGTTTACATTCCGTGTATTAGTGATATCTTATGATGTTTCTTTTTCTGTGTGACTTATTTCAGTTAGAATCATCATACCTGAATCCACTCATTATGCTGCTACGGGCCTGATGACATAGATTTCATTGCTGAGTGATATTGTATTGTACGTAAGTACCACAACTTCTTTATCCATTTTTCACTTTCTGCGATATTGAACTTGTACCATAAACGAGGTTCTTGTAAACAGAGCCATCCGAAACTTTTGGGTGGCTGTGACTTTTTGATTTTAATTTCCCTAAGCTATAGGACCATAAGTGGAAGTGTACTAGGCTTTGTTCACCTGTTTTTTAGATGTTTCAGGAAACACCATACACTTCTCCCGAGTGGCTGTTGGCAATTTACATCCCGCCCATCAGCATAACAAGGCTCCCAGTTCTCCATGACCTGTCCTGCCTTTCTGGATTTTACACTTTTTTCAGATGGCCCTTTTGACCGGGGAGAAGTGAGACTTCATTGTAGTGCAGATTTCTTTGCAAGCTTGCTTGGTTGGCCAAAAAGGACCTATGCCTTTTTTCCTGAATATATTCAGGAAAAAACGAATATGCCCTTTTTGGCCAAGTGCATCATTGTCGACATTCTTCCTCTTTTCCTATGCTTTAAATGCAACTCCAGTCTACCTCCTGAAACCGGTTTCGTGCAATTCTGCCCCACATTCAAGTCCTCTTGGCAGCCTTACTTCAGTATATTTTTTACGATAGCTGTCATTTATAACTCTGCAGGTTTGTGAATTACAGTGCCCCTGAGCTCCTTTCTTCAACTCGCTTTCTTGTGAGCTGGCCGCAACACCGCAGGATTGCTTCAGGCCCAAATCTGGTTCCGGCACGGCACGCTGAGCCTTTGCTTAATTCCTCTTCCTGGTGGGAAATGAGAGTTAAATTTGCCCGTCCAGACACCTCCAGCTAGTCTCTCATTGGTTCTCCCTATTCCTGTTCATCTTCCGCAGAAATTGCAAACTGGGCCAAACAGGAGGTTAAAGGCACTGACTCTCCAAGTCGGGAGAGTGTCAGTTAAGCATCTGGAATGTTGCACCCGAGTACCAGGGGAATAGAACTGAGACATATTGGAACACGTCTCCCGATCACACGGTTGATCATACTCTGGGTTCCACATGCATGTTTTAGCTGAAGGAAGAATCCCTTAAACCTGGAGAGTTGAGACCCGTGGAATGGGTACCATGCAATATGACTTCAAAGGGTCTTCATTTGCTCACCGAACCTCTCCAATCCTATCACTGCTGCGTTTATGCCCCTGTACTCACGCTTGATTCTCTTTCAGAGACATAGCAATCCATAGGTTTTAATATACTTACTAGTCAGGTACATTTTTAGGCGTTTAATTTTGGATTTTGAGTCCATTTCGTTGAGCAAGGAGTAGCTCTTGTCTATTCCATATTTGGCTTAAGGAACCATATCTGTGCTCATTTCAATCTCTGGTTTTATGCAGCACCCCAACTCACCTTTCCCCTTAAGCAAGCATAAGTTGGTTTTCTAAATTTGAGACCCTGTTCTGTTTTGTAATTCAGTTCTGTGTAGCCAAGTTTACATTCCGTGTATTAGTGATATCTTATGATGTTTCTTTTCCTGTGTGACTTATTTCAGTTACAATCATCATACCTGAATCCACTCATTATGCTGTTATGGGTCTGATGACATAGATTTCATTGCTGAGTGATATTGCATTGTACGTAAGTACCACAACTTCTTTATCCATTTTTCGCTTTCTGCGATATTGAACTTGTACCGTAAATGAGGTTCTTGTAAACAGAGCCGTTCCAAACTTTGGGGTGGCTGTGTCTTTTTGATTTTAATTTTCCTAAACTATAGGACCATAAGCGGAATTGACCTAGGCTCTGTTGCATTGTTTTTTAGATGTTTCAGGAAACACCATACACTTCTCCCGAGTGGCTGTTGGCAATTTACATCCCGCCCATCAGCATAACAAGGCTCCCAGTTCTCCATGGCCTGTCCTGCCTTTCTGGATTTTACACTTTTTTCAGATGGCCCTTTTGACTGAGGGGAAGTGAGACTTCATTGTAGTGCAGATTTCCTTTGCAAGCTTGCTTGGTTGGCCAAAAAGGGCGTATGCTTTTTTTCCTGAATATATTCAGGAAAAAAAGCATACGCCCTTTTTGGCCAAGTGCATCATTGTGGATGTTCTGCCTCTTTTCCTATGCTTTAAATGCAATTCCAGTCCACCTCCAGAAATCGGTTTCCTGAAATTCTGCCCCACTTTCAAGTCCTCTTGGCAGCCTTACTTCAGTATATTTTTGGACGATAGCTGTCATTTATAACTCTGCAGGTTTGTGAATTACAGTGCCCCTGAGCTCCTTTCTTTAACTCGCTTTCTTGTGAGCTGGCCGCAACACTGCAGGATTGCTTCAGGCCCTGATCTGGTTCCCGCAGGGCATGCTGAGCCTTTGGTTAATTTCTCTTCCTGGTGGGAAATGAGAGTTAAATTTGCCCGTCCAGACACCTCCAGCTAGTCTCTCATTGGTCCTCCTTATCCCTGTTCATCTTCCGCAGAAATTGCAAACTGGGTCAAACAGGAGGTTAAAGGCACTGACTCTCCAAGTCGGGAGAGTGTTAGTAAAGCGTCTGGAATGTTGCACCCGAGTACCAGGGGACGAGAACTGAGACATATTGGAACACGTCTCCCGATCACACGGTTGATCATACTCTGGGTTCCACATGCATGTTTTAGCTGAAGGAAGAATCCCTTAAACCTGGAGAGTTGAGACCCGTGGAATGGGTACCATGCAATATGACTTCAAAGGGTCTTTGTTTGCTCACCGAACCTCTCCAATCCTATCACTGCTGCGTTTATGCCCCTGTACATATGCTTGATTCTCTTTCGGAGACATATCAATCCATAGGTTTTAAGATAATTAGTAGTCAGGTACATTCTTAGGCGTTTAATATGGGGTGTTGAGTCCATTTCGTTGAGCAAGGAGTAGCTCTTGTCTATTACATATTTGGCTTAAGGAACTTTATCTGTGCTCATTTCAATCTCCCGTTTTATGCAGCACCCCAACTCACCTTTCCCCTTAAGCAAGCATAAGTTGGTTTTCTAAATTTGAGACCCTGTTCTGTTTTGTAATTCAGTTCCTGTGTAGCCAAGTTTACATTCCGTGTATTAGTGATATCTTATGATGTTTCTTTTTCTGTGTGACTTATTTCAGTTAGAATCATCATACCTGAATCCACTCATTATGCTGCTACGGGCCTGATGACATAGGTTTCATTGCTGAGTGATGTTGCATTGTACGTAAGTACCACAACTTCTTTATCCATTTTTCATTTTCTGTGATATTGAACTTGTCCCGTAAACGAGTTTCTTGTAAACAGAGCCATCCCAAACGTTGGGGTGGCTGTGTCTTTTTGATTTTAATTTCCCTAAGCTATAGGGCCATAAGTGGAATTGCCCTAGGCTCTGTTCCTCTGTTTTTAGATGTTTCAGGAAACACCATACACTTCTCCCAAGTGGCTGTTGGCAATATACATCCCGCCCATCAGCATAACAAGGCTCCCAGTTCTCCATGGCCTGTCCTGCCTTTCTGGATTTTACACTTTTTTCAGTGGCCCTTTTGACCGGGGGGAAGTGAGACTTCATTGTAGTGCAGATTTCCTTTGCAAGCTTGCTTGGTTGGCCAAAAAGGGCGTATGCGTTTTTTCCTGAATATATTCAGGAAAAAACGCATACGCCCTTTTTGGCCAAGTGCATCATTGTCGACGTTTTGCCTCTTTTCCTATGCTTTAAATGCATTTCCAGTGTACCTCCTGAAATTTGTTTCCTGCAATTCTGCCCCAGTTTCAAGTCCTCTTGGCAGCCTTATTTCAATATATTTTTGGACGATAGCTGTCATTTATAACTCTGCAGGTTTGTGAATTACAGTGCCCCTGAGCTCCTTTCTTCAACTCGTTTTCTTGTGAGCTGGCTGCAACACCACAGGATTGCTTCAGGCCCTAATCTGGTTGCGGCACGGCACGCTGAGCCTTTGGTTAATTCCTCTTCCTGGTAGGAAATGAGAGTTAAATTTGCCCGTCCAGAAACCTCCAGCTAGTCTCTCATTGGTTCTCCCTATTCCTGTTCATCTTCCTCAGAAATTGCAAACTGGGCCAAACAGGAGGTTAAATGCACTGACTCTCCAAGTCGAGAGAGTGTTAGTAAAGCATCTGGAATACTGCACCCGAGTACCAGGGGAGGAGAACTGAGACATATTGGAACACGTCTCCCGATCACACGGTTGATCATACTCTGAGTTCCACATGCATGTTTTAGCTGAAGGAGGAATCCCTTAAACCTGGAGAGTTGAGACCTGTGGAATGGGTACCATGCAATATGACTTCAAAGGGTCTTCATTTGCTCACCGAACCTCTCCAATCCTAACACTGCTGCGTTTATGCCCCTGTACACACGCTTGATTCTCTTTCGGAGACATAGCAATCCATAGGTTTTAAGATCCTTACTAGTCAGGTACATTTTTGGCGTTTAATATGGGGTGTTGAGTCCATTTCGTTGAACAAGCAGTAGCTCTTGTCTATTACATATTTGGCTTAAGGAACTTTATCTGTGCTAATTTCAATCTCTCGTTTTATGCAGCACCCCAACTCACCTTTCCCCTTAAGCAAGCGTAAGTTGGTTTTCTAAATTTGAGACCCTGTTCTGTTTTGTAATCCAGTTCCTCTGTAGCCAAGTTTACATTCCGTGTATTAGTGATATCTTATGATGTTTCTTTTTCTGTGTGACTTATTTCAGTTAGATTCATCATACCTGAATCCACTCATTATGCTGCTATGGGCCTGATGACATAGATTTCATTGCTGAGTGATATTGCATTGTACGTAAGTACCACAACTTCTTTATCCATTTTTCGCTTTTTGTGATATTGAACTTGTACCGTAAATGAGGTTCTTGTAAAGAGAGCCGTCCCAAACTTTGGGGTGGCTTTGTCTTTTTTATTTTAATTTCCCTAAGCTATAGAACCATAAGTGGAAGTGCCCTAGGCTCTGTTGCTTTGTTTTTTAGATGTTTCAGGAAACACCATACACTTCTCCCTAGTGGCTGTTGGCAATTTACATCCCACCCATCAGCATAACAAGGCTCCCAGTTCTCCATGGCCTGTCCTGCCTCCTGGATTTTACACTTTTAACAGATGGCACTTTTGACCCGGGGAAGTTAGACTTCATTGTAGTGCAGATTTCTTTTGCAAGCTTGCTGGTTGGCCAAAAAGGGCGTATGCGTTTTTACCTGAATATATTCAGGAAAAAACGCATACACCCTTTTTGGCCAAGTGCATCATTGTGGACGTTCTGCCTCTTTTCCTATGTTTTAAATGCAATTCCTGTCTACCTCCTGAAATCGGTTTCCTGCAATCCTCCCCACTTTCAAGTCCTCTTGGCAGCCTTACTTCAGTATATTTTTGGACGATAGCTGTCATTTATAACTCTGCAGGTTTGTGAATACAGTGCGCCTGAGCTCCTTTCTTCAACTCGCTTTCTTGTGAGCTGGCCGCAACACCGCAGGATTGCTTCAGGCCCTAATCTGGTTCCGGCACGGCACGCTGAGCCTTTGGTTAATTCCTCTTCCTGGTGGGAAATGAGAGTTAAATTTGCCCGTCCAGACACCTCCAGCTAGTCTCTCATTGGTTCCACCTATTCGTGTTCATCTTCTGCAGAAATTGCAAACTGGGCCAAACAGGAGGTTAAAGGCACTGACTCTCCAAGTCGGGAGAGTGTTAGTAAAGTGTCTGGAATGTTGCACCCGAGTACCAGGGGACGAGAACTGAGACATATTGGAACACGTCTCCCGATCACACGGTTGATCATACTCTGGGTTCCACATGCATGCTTTAGCTGAAGGAAGAATCCCTTAAACCTGGAGAGTTGAGACCCGTGGAATGGGTACCATGCAATATGACTTCAAAGGGTCTTCATTTGCTCACCGAACCTCTCCAATCCTATCACTGCTGCGTTTATGCCCCTGTACACACGGTTGATTCTCTTTCAGGGACATAGCAATCCATACGTTTTAAGATACTTACTAGTCAGATACATTCTTAGGCGTTTAATATGGGGTGTTGAGTCCATTTCGTTGAGCAAGGAGTAGCTCTTGTCTATTACATATTTGGCTTCAGGAACTTTATCTGTGCTCATTTCAACCTCTGCTTTTATGCAGCACCCCAACTCACCTTTCCCCTTAAGAAAGCATAAGTTGGTTTTCTAAATTTGAGACGCTCTTCTGTTTTGTAATCCAGGTCCTGTGTAGCCAAGTTTACATTCCGTGTATTAGTGATATCTTATGATGTTTCTTTTTCTGTGTGACTTATTTCAGTTAGAATCATCATACCTGAATCCACTCATTATGCTGCTACTGGCCTGATGACATAGATTTCATTGCTGAGTGATATTGCATTGTACGTAAGTACCACAACTTCTTAATCCATTTTTCACTTTCTGCGAAATTGAAATTGTACCGTAAAGGAGGTTCTTGTAAACAGAGCCGTCCCAAACGTTGGGGTGGCTGTGTCTTTTTGATTTTAATTTCCCTAAGCTATAGGACCATAAGTGGAAGTGCCCTAGGCTCTGTTGCTTTTTTTTTACATGTTTCAGGAAACACCATACACTTCTCCTGACTGGCTGGTGGCAATTTACATTCCGCCCATCAGCATATCAAGGCTCCCAGTTCTCCATGGCCTGTGTTGCCTTTCTGGATTTTACAGTTTTTTCAGATGGCCCTTTTGACCAGGGGGAAGTGAGACTTCATTGTAGTGCAGATTTCCTTTGCAGGCTTGCTTGGTTGGCCAAAAAGGGCGTATGCGTTTTTTCCTGAATATATTCAGGAAAAAACGCATACGCCCTTTTTGGCCAAGTGCATCATTGTGGACGTTCTGCCTCTTTTCCTATGCTTTAAATGCAATTCCAGTCTACCTCCTGAAATTGGTTTCCTGCAATTCTGCCCCACTTTCAAGTCCTCTTGGCAGCCTTACTTCAGTATATTTTTGGACGATAGCTGTCATTTATAACTCTGCAGGTTTGTGAATTACAGTGCCCCTGAGCTCCTTTCTTCAACTCGCTTTCTTGTGAGCTGGCCGCAACACCGCAGGATTGCTTCAGGCCCTAATCTAGTTCCGCCACGGCACGCTGAGCCTTTGGTTAATTCCTCTTCCTGGTGGGAAATGAGAGTTAAATTTGCCCGTCCAGACACCTCCAGCTAGTCTCTCATTGGTTCTCCATATTCCTGTTCATCTTCCGCAGAAATTGCAAACTGGGCCAAACAGGAGGTTAAAGGCACTGACTCTCCAAGTCGGGAGAGTGTTAATAAAGCGTCTGGAATGTTGCACCCGAGTACCAGGGGACGAGAACTGAGACATATTTCAACACGTCTCCCGATCACACGGTTGATCATACTCTGGGTTCCACATGCATGTTTTAGCTGAAGGAAGAATCCCTTAAACCTGGAGAGTTGAGACCCGTGGAATGGGTACCATGCGATATGACATCAAAGGGTCTTCATTTGCTCACCGATCCTCTCCAATCCTATCACTGCTGCGTTTATGCCCCTGCACACATGCTTGATTCTCTTTCAGAGACATAGCAATCCATAGGTTTTAAGATACTTACTTGTCAGGTACATTCTTAGGTGTTTAATATGGGGTGTTGAGTCCATTTCGTTGAGCAAGGAGTAGCTCTTGTCTATTACATATTTGGCTTAAGGAACTTTATCTGTGCTCATTTCAATCTGTGGTTTTATGCAGCACCCCAACTCACCTTTCCCCTTAAGCAAGCATAAGTTGGTTTTCTAAATTTGAGACCCTCTTCGTCTTTGTAAACCAGTTCCTCGGTAGCCAAGTTTACATTCCGTGTATTAGTGATATCTTATGATGTTTCTTCTTCTGTGTGACTTATTTCAGTTAGAATCATCATACCTGAGTCCACTCATTATGCTGCTATTGGCCTGATGACATAGATTTCATTGCTGAGTGATATTGCATTGTACATAAGTACCACAACTTCTTTATCCATTTTCCACTTTCTGCGATATTGAACTTGTACCATAAATGCGGTTCTTGTATACAGAGCCGTCCCAAACTTTGTGGTGGCTGTGTCTTTTTGATTTTAATTTCCCTAAGCTATAGTACCATAAGTGGAAGTGCCCTAGGCTCTGTTGCTTTGTTTTTTAGATGTTTCAGGAAACACCATACACTTCTCCGACTGGCTGTTGGCAATTTACATTCCGCCCATCAGCATAACAAGGCTCCCAGTTCTCCATGGCCTGTCCTGCCTTTCTGGATTTTACACTTTTTTCAGATGGCCCTTTTGACCAGGGGGAAGTGAGACTTCATTGTAGTGCAGATTTCCTTTGCAAGCTTGCTTGGTTGGCCAAAAAGGGCGTATGCGTTTTTTCCTGAATATATTCAGGAAAAAACGCATACGCCCTTTTTGGCCAAGTGCATCATTGTGGACGTTCTGCCTCTTTTCCTATGCTTTAAATGCAATTCCAGTCTACCTCCTGAAATCGGTTTCCTGCAATTCTGCCTTGCCTCCAATGCCTCTTCATAGCCTTACCTCAATATATTTTTTGAAAATAGTTGGCCTTTATAACTCTGCAGGTTTTTGAATTGCAGTGGCCCTTAGCTCCATTTTTCTGCTCTTATTTTTGTGATCTTGCCTCATAACCACAGGATTCCTTCAGGCCCTATTCTTCTTCTGGGGCACCTTGCTGTGCCTTTGGTTTATTCTTCTTACTGATGTGAAATTAGAGTGACATGTGCTCATTGAAACTGCTACAGCTAGTTTCTCACTGGTTCCCCCTATTCCCATTCATCCTCCGCACTAACTGCAGACTGTGCGATACCAGAATTTAAAGGCATTGACTCTCCATGTGGGGATATTGTTAGTAAAGTGGCTGGAATGTCGATCCGGAGTCCCAGGAGAGGAAAAATGAGGTGCGTTTTAGAAACCTTTCCCGATCATATGGTATACCAGTCGCTGGGTTTCCCAAGCATGGTTTAGCTGTAGGAAGATTCCCTTCAAGCTGGAGTTTTGGGACCCTTGGAATGAGTAGCATGAAGTATTGCATTAAACTTTTGGCAGTTGCTCACCAAAGCTCACCAATCCTCTCAGCCCCAAGTGTGCAGCCTTATGTCTTATCCAGCTGTGGGTTTATATGTGGTCAATCCAGGTTGCATCACAGCCCCTGAGCAAATTTTGTAAGAATTTTTCTCTCTTTCATTGTTTCTGCATTTTGTTTTTAAAATTTATTTCTATAATGGGGTTTAGCTCATTTTCACTGCTGTGTTTGTGCCACTCTGCACACACTTGATTCCCTTATGGAGATATATCAATACATGGGTTTTAAGATTCTTATTACTCAGATATATTTCTCTGCGGTATATAGGGTGTGTTGAGGCCAGTTCATTGAGCAAGGTGTAGATCTTGTCTAATATCTATTTGGTTTATTGAACGGTATCTGTGCTAATTTCAAACTCTGTTTTAATGCATCACCCCACCTCTCCTTTCCCCTTAAGCTGACATAAGTGTGTTTTCTAAATGTGAGACACTGTTCTGTTCTGTAATTCCTTTCTTGTGCAGCCATATTTACCCTCCCTCTATAAGTGATATCTTATGATATGTTTCTTTTTCTGTTTGACTTATTTCAAGTAGTATTATCGGACCTAAATCCACTCTTTATCCTTCTACTAGCCTTATTACCTTGATTTCATGGTGAAGAGATATTCCATTGTACATAAGTACCACATCTTCTTTATCCATTGTTCTCTTTCCTGGGATATTTAAGGTGTACTGAAGTTGAGGTTCTTGTAAACAGAGTAGCCCTAAACTGTGGTGTGCTTGTGTCTTGTTGATTTTTAGACTTCCCTAGATATACTCCCATGATTGGAAGTGTCCTATGCTCTGTAGCTCTGTTTTTTAGATGATTTAGGAACCACCATACACTTCTCCAGAGTGGCTCTCGGCAGTTCACACACTGCCCATCAGCGTATAAAGGCTCCCTGTTCTCCATGGCCTGTCCTGCATTTCTGGTTTTTACAATTTTTTAGGATGGCCCTTTTGACTGGTGGGAAATGAGACTTCTTTGTTGTGCACATTTGCATTGCTTGCTTGCTTCGTTGCCCATAAAGTGCGTATGCGTTTTTTCCTGGATGTAATCAGGAAAAAACGCATACGCCCTTTTGGGCCAACTGCATCATTGTCGAAATTCTGCCGCTTTTCATGTGCTTTAAAGACGAGTCCAATCTATCTCTTGAAATCTGTTTCTTGCAATTCTGTCTTGCATTCAGATCCTCTTCTTTGCCTTACCTCAACATATTTTTGGACGTTAGTTTTCATTTATAACTCTGCAGGTTTGTGAATTGCAGTGACCCTGAGCTCCATTTTTTAAGTTGCTGTTTTGTGAGCTGGCCTCAAACCCACAGGATTGCTTCAGGCCCTATTTTGGCTCCGGCGAGGCGGGCTGAGCCTTTTTTCAATTCTTATTCTTAATGGGAAATTAGAGTGATATGTGCCCGTCCAAACCCCTACAACTATTCTCTCATTGGTTCCCCCTCTTCCCGTTCATCCTCCTCACAATTTGCAAAATGTGTGAAACAGAAGTTGAAATGTGCTGATTCTCCAAGTGGGGAGATTCTAAGTAACGTGGCTGGAATGGTGAACAGGAGCACCAGGAGAGGATAAATGAGCTGCATTTTAGACACATCTCCCGATCACATGGTGTACAGTCCTCTGGGTTTTTCATGCATGTTTTAGCTGTAGGAAGATCCCTTGAACCTGCAGATTTGGGACCCATTGAATGGGTACCAGGTAGTATTACTTTAAAGGGTGTGCATTTCCTCACCCAACCTCACATTTCTCTTAGTGCAAACAGTTTCCAGCCTTATGTCTCATCCTGCTGTGGGTCTAGATGTGTTCAATCCATGTTGCATCACCGTCCCTGAGGAAAAGTTGTAAGAGGTTTTCTCTGTCTCTCTGTCGTTTATTTTTTTCAATTTATTACTATATTGGTTACAGCTGATTTTCAAAGCTCTGTTTCTTGCTGCTGTACATCCACTTGATTCACGTACAGAGAGACATCAGTAAATTCTTTTTCAGATTCTTACCAGTCGTATATATTCTTTTCCGGTGACTTGAGTGTGCTGAGTGCAGTTCTTTTAGCTACCGTGTGGGCTTTGTTGATTATCAGTTTGGTATTTGGAATGGTATCTTTGCTAATTTCAACCTCCTGGATGATGCCTCACCCCTCCCCACCTTTCCCGTTTAGCAGCCTTATGCGTGTTTTCTACATATTTGACTATGTTTTTGTTTTGTAATTTATTTCATGTGTAGCCATTTTGGATTCCACCTTTAAGTGATATCTTATGATATGTGTCTTTTTCTTTTTGAATTATGTCACTTAGAAAGATCATACGTAACTCCTCCGGAGTTGTTACAACTGGCCATATTTCATTGATTTCCAGGCTGAATAATATTCCACTCTACCTAAGTACCACATCTCTATCCATTTTTTCCCTCCAGAGACATTTAAGTTATATCCTAGTCGAGGATCTTTTAAACAGAGAGGGGGTAAACATTGGGGTGCCTGTGTCCTCTCAATTTTTGTTTTTCCCAAGATATACGCCCATGAGTGCAAGTGCCCTATGCTCTGTAGCTCATTTTTTAGATGGTTTAGTAAACACAATACACTTCTCCAGAATGGCCGTTGGCAATATACATTTCCACTATAAGTCTCACAGGGCTCCCTCTTCTCCTTGCCCTGTCCTGCATTTCTGTTGTTTACGCTTTATGAGGATGGCTCTTCTGACTGATGCGAAGTGATATCTTTTGTAGTATTGACTTCCAGTGCCCACCTGTTTGCTTGGCTAAAAAAGTGTATGCCCTTTTCTTGAATATATACAGAAAAAAACGCATACACCCTTTTTGGCCAACTGCAATGTTGGCAATGTTCAGCTCCTTTTCTTGTGCTTAATGGCGAGTCCTTTCTACCTCCTCAAATCCCTTTCCTGCCATTCTCCCTTGCTTACAAGTCCTTTTCTCTGACTTTCCTCAAGACATTTTTCAGTGATGGATATTTTCAACTCTGCAGTTTCGTGAATTTTACTGCCCCTGAGTTCCATTGTTCAACTTGTGTTTATGGGAACTGGCCACAAAGCAGCGGGATTTCCTCAAGCCCTATACTGTTTCCATGGGCAACCCTAGCCTTTGGTCAGTTCGTCTTCCTGATTGGAAATTAGAGTGACATGTGCCTGTCTGAACACCTAGGACTTGTCTCTCATTGTTCTTCATCCTTCCGCTTCATCCTCTGGACAAATTCCAAACTGTACACAACAGGATGTTGACAGTGCTGACATCTCCAAGTGGGGAGACTGTTAGTAAAGACGCTGGAGGGGTGAACCCGAGCACCAGGAGATGAGGAGATGAGATGCCTTTTCCAAACTCTTCCCGATCAGACGGTATACCATCCTCTGGGTGTGACAGACATGTTTTAGCAGTAGGAAGAGTCCCATTCATGTAAGGAGAACATCAGGGCTTTTTCAAAATCAGTGTCTCCCCGAAACACAAACTGGGGAATTTTTTAAGCTATGGCTACACATATGTTCATTAAGGGCCTTGGGAAGTAGGCAGAGTCCAAACTTTAGATGATTGAAGTCTTCAGGGTCAGAAGCACTCACCACCAGCTTCCCTTAGGTTACACTTTAACTGTCATTGATAGATGATGTCAATAAAAATATCTATTATTTTTCAGATTATTTCCCCTTATAGCTTATTGCAAAATGTTGAGTGTATTTCCCTGTGCTATACAGTAGTTCCTTGTTGATGATCTATTTTATACATAGCAGTGTGTATGTGTTAATCCCAAACTGTTAATTTATCCCTCCTCCCACCTTTCCCCTTTGGTAATAATAAATTATAAGATTTTATACTTCTCAGAAATGGGGGAGCTGAAAGAGAGGTATCATTTTCAATGGAAAAGCATTTAAAACAAGATTGAAGCTTTAACCAAGATTATTAGATGTACATCCTTGGAAAGAAATCACTTCGTTTCTCTAATATTGACCTGACAAATAAGACAAACCTTTTCACTGAACTTGCTTATAATAAAGTGATGGAAATATCAAATGGAAGTGTTAGAAACATCTTATTTTACCCGAGCCTTATACACTGTTCTATGTTAACTACAGTTTGGCTCACACATCTGTTCATTGAGGTTACAATAGTCTCAATTTCTGTTACTGATCCTCCAGAGTGGACCCCAACAAGTGTCCCCCTGCCCAGTGTCATTGGGGCCAACAGATCGAGACTGAGTTTGGTTCACAAGCAAAGGAAACTTTATATTTTGATCAGAGAATGGAGAGGTGAGAGCATGCACTACCCCCTGGGCTGTGGGCTGGGCTGCTGTGTAGAGATCCTGTCAGAGTCAGTGGGAGGGAGGGGGCGGAGCTCTCGAGGGCCAGGTTGGCTGCAGCTCAGGCTCTGTATCGCGGAGTCTGCACTGGGCCCCAGGAGCTGAGGTGTCGTCCCAGCCATTCTGCACTAGGAAATCTGGTCTGAAGTGCCGGGTGTGGAACCTCTGCATGCGGGACCCTAGGAGCACATGAAATTAGACAAAGCACAAAGGATAAAAACGGTTAGACTTGACTTTATTGCCCAGATTCTATTTTTATCTCCCAGGGAATTTTAATGGGCTTTGCTGGGGACAAACCCCTCCTCTGCCTTTTGTCCCATTCCTCATTCTTGGAGTGCTGAGGGTGCAGACCCTTCTTCTGTAACTGCTGAGTGCTGAGTTGGGAGCCCTCATACCCGGGGGCGAGGGTCAGAGCTTCTCCCCAGCAGCCTCCAGGTGACGTTGATTGTCCCCAGGCCCCCTGCCTCCCTGCTCGTCCACCTGAGCACCAGCATTGGAAGTGTTATAGATTCTAATGACCTTTAAGGGTCCAGGAAAGAGATGTGCAGAGACGCTGTGGGGGCCGGTTTCACCCCGCCCCACATTTGTTCAGCCACCTTAGGCTGACCGTTTCTGCCCGCCTAGATGCTCTGACCAGTAGTCTGCGCTTTCTTCAATTAGGCCCCTGAATTAACGTACAAACAGCACCAGGTGTCAGAGCCCTGCCCGCTCAACTCCCAGACAGTCCAGGGTCAGTGGTGATCAAGGACCATGATGGCCACTGAGTCAACAGCCTTTTGAAGTAAACAGGAGTCCAGCCAGTCTTATTGGCCACCATCATCACGGTGTCTGTAGGCTTTTCTATGGTGACAGTGTGATATACGGTTCCCCCGCCAAGATTATTAGCTCCCCTCTGGGTGCAGTAAGTCCTGCAAGCAGTAGTCTACTCTTTTGGGACACACTCTTGTTGTTTTATGAGAGAAACTCCAGGTCAAGTGATGTTCACATGAGTCGTCATGGTGCCCTGTTGCCCCCGGTTATCTCTCTGGATGTTGAAGTTGGAAGGCCTCCTCACTCGAGGTTGGTGTGCCCACAGAGCGAACCCTGAAACTTCAGGGCATGGTTGGTGGTTAGGATCACCACGTGGGGTCCTTTTCCCTTAGGAGGGAGGTGGCCTTTGGGGCTGCTGATTTCCAGGTTTTTAGATACCGCCAGTATCTTGGCCAGATGTGGCAGTTGGCCAAGCCCCTTGGTGACCGTAGTTTATCCTACCTGGATGGCATTCTTGCATTGTTCCATTTCAAGTGGTCCCAGTTTTTGCACTAATTCTCCAATGGCGATTCATCTTTCACTGGGAATGTAAAGGTCAAAGGGTTTAGCTAAATTAGGGAGTTCCAGGGCAAGTGTCTGAATTGACTGCTCTTTCCATTCTTGAAAGGCCACTTCTGGATTCTATTCAACAGGATCATCATCTTTTCCTTTCAGTGTTTCATATAGAGGCCCAGCTAGTAGACTGTAGTTAGGGATCCAGAAGCAGCAAACCCTGGTCTCCCCAAGAACCCCTAAGCTGTCTTCTAGTTTTAGAAAGGGGTAAGGCTGAAAATGGTTTCTTTCCTTTCCTGGGATGGGCTTCTCCGACCTTCTGTGAGAATGAAGCCCAGGCAGGTCACCGCAGTCTGTGATATTTGAGCTTTTTCTTGGACAACTTCTATCCTTTATTGGCTTGGTAGTTCAGAGGCCTCCTTAGTAGGGCTGGCGATCAGAATGTCGTCTGCGTACTGAAGGAGGGTTTCCTTTCCCAGAGGTAGAACTTTTAGGTCTTTAGCTAAGCTTTCCCCAAAGATGGTGTGGGAATTTTTGCACCCTTGGGGCAAGACGGCCCGGAAGTATTGTTTTAGTTGTATGTTGAGCCCTGCCACTCACAAACCAAAATTTCTTGTGACTCTGGGACTAATGGAATACAAAAGAAGGCATCATTGAAGACTAATACAGAATACCATGTCCTGGTGGTTGGTAGAATGACCAGCAGGGTGTAGGAATTAGGAGCAGCTGGAGGTATATCCTCGGTGGCTTCACTGACTGTCCTGACATCCTTTACCAGGTCCCCAGCAGCCCATGGGGCTCTCGTGGTCAGACCAATCCCAGAATATGGAGCTCACCTGGGCAGGTACCCCACCCCCACCCCAGCCCACGGGGCTATCGTGGTCAGGCCCCTCCCAGGATACAGAGCTACCCTTGCAGGTACCGTGGCAGGGCTGGGCACACAGGAACCGTGCACATAGCCCTCATTGCAGAGCACCCCCAGCTCACCTGTCGCTCAGAGCTGACACAGAGCACCTCAGAGCAGGACTTGAACTAACAAACAGCAGCTGCGACAGGTCTGTGACCCTGGGCATCACTCTGTGCGGTCTCCCTCCACCTGGTCTTCCAGAGACTTCCACTGCACCCGGGGCACCAGGCCTCTGTCTCCAACCACCACCCACCCCTCCTCTCCCTGACTCCTGGGTTCCTCTCATTAGGAGAGGGTTTTCTTGAAGTTGTCTCCCACTCATGGGCCAGATAAAATGATTAGAAAACAAGCCAAAGCTGCAGCCCCTTGTCTATCCTGACTCTCAGGAGCCCACACCTGTTCCTTGGACCTGGCCGGTTCAGCAAGTTCCATTTTCTGCAACTGTGAGCCCCTGAGGGGTGATGATTGGCTGACCTGGGCAGCCTTACCGTGCCGGCCAGCCCTCCCCAGGTGTGCCTGGGTTGAGATCAATATAAATACCACTCCAGGCAGCAAGAGGCCCTGCAGCCGTGCCTGACGCCATTTTCTCTGCCCTGTCAGCAGTCTCGGGGCTGGGCTGGTGGGAGGGAGTGAGAGGCCACGGCTTTGTGGGTGGCCCAGTGTGAGTGGGGCTCTGCTGGACTTTCTGCAGCAGTTGCCAGGCTGCCACCTGCTAAAGAAGAGGATGTGTCACCCATACCTGCTGCTGGAATTTCTCCCTGGGCAGAGGTGAGGAAGGAAAGAAGCAGTGGGGGCAGGGACAGGACGGGTATCTCAGGCAGGGAAATGGAAATCTTCCAGAAGAGCACCCAGGGCCAGGACCATCCTGGCTGGCCTGCAGGCACCAAGTCGGCCGGTATGCTGTCACTCGTGTGGCTCTATGGCCCTTCCTCTAGGCTTTCAAGTCCTTGTATATATTCAGGTGTTTTACCTGGGACGGGTGGGAATAGTTCAGCAGCAACTGGCCTGGGGCTCAGCTCACGTTTACTCACAGATGCCTCGGCACGGTGCCCCAGCTTTGCAATGAGGACGCTTGTTGCGTGGGGGCTGCTGGCTGAATGGGAGACGATTCCCCACCACTGACCAACTTCAGAATTGTTTACAACTGGAGCAAGTGCCCTGATACGGTTTTCCTCTGTGGAACTGGTGGGTTCTGTGTTTTTTTTCTCTTTTTCGTTTTTGGTTCAAGGTAGATTTTATTCCTCTTTTTTGTATTTACAGATATAAGCATGGAAATAATTTATTCATATAAATACATGTATGTGAAGGGAATAATTGTTTTTTCTGTTTTATTTTTTAAATTTTATTTCTTTTTAATTTTGAATTTTATTTTATATTTTTATACAGCAGGTTCTTATTGGTTACCTATTTTATACGTATAAATGTATACATGACAATCCCAGTCTCTCAACTCCTCCCACCACCACCCCCCCAACAGCCTTCCACCCTTGTTGTCCATACGTTTGTTGTCTACATCTGTTGCTCTATTTATGCCTTGCAAAATGGTTAACCTGTACAGTTTTTCTAGGTTCCACATATATGCATGAATATACAAGATTTGTTTTTCTCTTTCTGACTTACATCACTCTGTATGACACTCTCTAGATCCATTGACGTCTTGACAAATGACCCAATCATTCCTTTTCATGGCTTAGTAATATTCCATTTTATATATGCCACAGCTTTATGCATTCGTCTGTCTGTGGGCATTTAGGTTGCTTCCATTACCTCGATATTGTAAAGAGTGAGGCAATGAACATTGCGGTGAATGTCTCTATTTGATTTATGGTTTTGTCTGGGTATATGTCCAGAACTGGGATTGCTGTATCATATGGTAATTCTACTGTTAGTATCTTAAGAAACTCCATATTGTTCTCCATAGTGACTGTATCAATTTATATTCCCAACAATAGTGGAAGAGGGTTCCTTTTCTCCACACCCTTTCCAGCATTTTTTGTTTGTAGATTTTCTGATGATGCCCATTCTACCAGGTGTGAGGTGATACCTCATTGCTGAGTCCATTTCCTTGAGCAAGGGGTAGGTCTTGTCTATTAAATATTTGGCTTATGGAACGGTATCTGTGCTAATTTCAAACTCTGGTTTTATGCAGCACCCCAACTCACCTTCCCACTTAAGCAAGCATAAGTTGGTTTTCTAAATTTGAGACCGTGTTCTGTTTTGTAAATCAGTTCATGTGTAGCCAAGTTCTCATTCCATGTATTAGTGGTACCTTATGATGTTTCTTTTTCTGTGTGACTTTTTTCACTTAGAATCAACGTGCCTCAATCCACTCATTATGCTGGTACGGGCCTGGTGACATAGTTTTCATTGCTGAGAGGTATTCTGTTGTACGTAAGTACCGCAACTTCTTTATCCATTATTTGTTCTCTGGCATATTTAACTTGTGCTGCAGAAGAGGTTCTTGTAAACAGAGCCGTCCCAAACTTTGGGGTGGCTGTGTCTTTTTGATTTTAATTTCCCTAAGCTATAGGACCATAAGTGGAAGTGCCCTAGGCTCTGTTGCTTTGTTTCTTAGATGTTTCAGGAAACACCATACACTTCTCCCGAGTGGCTGTTGGCAATTTACATCCCGCCCATCAGCATAACAAGGCTCCCAGTTCTCCATGGCCTGTCCTGCCTTTCTGGATTTTACACTTTTTTCAGATGGCCCTTTTGACCGGGGGGAAGTGAGACTTCATTGTAGTGCAGATTTCCTTTGCAAGCTTGCTTGGTTGGCCAAAAAGGGCGTATGCGTTTTTTCCTGAATATATTCAGGAAAAAACGCATACGCCCTTTTTGGCCAAGTGCATCATTGTCCACATTCTGCCTCTTTTCCTATGCTTTAAATGCAATTCCAGTCTACCTCCTGAAATCGGTTGCCTGCAATTCTGCCCCACTTTCAAGTCCTCTTGGCAGCCTTACTTCAGTATATTTTTGGACGATAGCTGTCATTTATAACTCTGCAGGTTTGTGAATTACAGTGCCCCTGAGCTCCTTTCTTCAACTCGCTTTCTTGTGAGCTGGCCGCAACACCGCAGGATTGCTTCAGGCCCTAATCTGGTTCCAGCATGGCATGCTGAGCCTTTGGTTAATTCCTCTTCCTGGTGGGAAATGAGAGTTAAATTTGCCCGTCCAGACACCTCCTGCTAGTCTCTCATTGGTTCTCCTTATTCCTGTTCATCGGCCGCAGAAATTGCAAACTGGGCCAAACAGGAGGTTAAAGGCACTGACTCTCCAAGTCGGCAGAGCATTAGTAAAGCGTCTGGAATGTTGCACCCGAGTACCAGGGGACGAGAACTGAGACATATTGGAACACGTATCCCGATCACATGGTTGATCATACTCTGGGTTCCACATGCATGTTTTAGCTGAAGGAAGAATCCCTTAAACCTGGAGAGTTGAGACCCGTGGAATGGGTACCATGCAATATGACTTCAAAGGGTCTTCATTTGCTCACCGAACCTCTCCAATCCTATCACTGCTGCATTTATGCCCCTGTACACATGCCTGATTCTCTTTCGGAGACATAGCAATCCATAGGTTTTAAGATACTTACTAGTCAGGTACATACATTGGCGTTTAATATGGGGTGTTGAGTCCATTTCGTTGAGCAAGGAGTAGCTCTTGTCTAATACATAAGTGGCTTAAGGAACTTTATCTGTGCTCATTTCAATCTCTGGTTTTATGCAGCACCCCAACTCACCTTTCCCCTTAAGCAAGCATAAGTTGGTTTTCTAAATTTCAGACCCTGTTTTGTTTTGTAATTCAGTTCCTGTGTAGCAAGTTTACATTCCGTGTATTAGTGATATCTTATGATGTTTCTTTTTCTGTGTGACTTATCTCAGTTACAATCATCATACCTGAATCCACTCATTATGCTGCTACGGGCCTGATGACGTAGATTTCATTGCTGAGTGATATTGCATTGTACGTAAGTACCAAAACTTCTTTATCCATTTTTTGCTATCTGCGATATTGAACTTGTACCGTAAACGAGGTTCTTGTAAACAGAGCCGTCCCAAATTTTGGGGTGGCTCTGCCTTTTTGATTTTAATTTCCCTAAGCTATAGGACCATAAGTGGAAGTGCCCTAGGCTCTGTTCCTCTGTTTTTTAGATGTTTCAGGAAGCACCATACACTTCTCCCCAGTGGCTGTTGGCAATTTACATCCCGCCCATCAGCATAACAAGGCTCCCAGTTCTCCATGGCCTGTCCTGCCTTTCTGGATTTTACACTTTTTTCAGTGGTCCTTTTGACCGGGGGGAAGTGAGACTTCATTGCAGTGCAGATTTCCTTTGCAAGCTTGCTTGGTTGGCCAAAAAGGGCGTATGCGTTTTTTCCTGAATATATTCAGGAAGAAACACATACGCCCTTTTTGGCCAAGTGCATCATTGTGGACGTTCTGCCTCTTTTCCTATGCTTTAAATGCAATTCCAGTCTACCTCCTGAAATCGGTTTCATGCAATTCTGCCCCGCTTTCAAGTCCGCTTGGCAGCCTTACTTCAGTATATTTTTGGACGATAGCTGTCATTTATAACTCTGCATCTTTGTGAATTACAGTGCCCCTGAGCTCTTTTCTTCAACTCGCTTTCTTGTGAGCTGGCCGCAACACCGCAGGATTCCTTCAGGCCCTAATCTTGTTCTGGCACGGCCCGCTGAGCCTTTGGTTAATTCCTCTTCCTGGTGGGAAATGAGAGTTAAATTTGCCCGTCCAGACACCTCCAGCTAGTCTCTCATCGGTTCTCCCTATTCTTGTTCATCTTCCGCAGAAATTGCAAACTGGGCCAAACAGGAGGTTAAAGGCACTGACTCTCCAAGTCGGCAGAGCGTTAGTAAAGCGTCTGGAATGTTGCACCCGAGTACCAGGGGACGAGAACTGAGACATATTGGAACACGTCTCCCAATCACATGGTTGATCATACTCTGGGTTCCACATGCATGATTTAGCTGAAGGAAGAATCCCTTAAACCTGGAGAGTTGAGACCCGTGGAATGGGTACCATGCAATATGACTTCAAAGGGTCTTCATTTGCTCACCGCACCTCTCCAATCCTATCACTGCTGCGTTTATGCCCCTGTACACACGCTTGATTCTCTTTCGGAGACATAGCAATCCATAGGTTTTAAGATACTTACTAGTCAGGCACATTCTTAGGCATTTAATATGGGGTGTTGAGTCCATTTCGTTGAGCAAGTAGTAGCTCTTGTCTATTACATATTTGGCTTAAGGAAGCTTATCTGTGCTCATTTCAATCTCTGGTTTTATGCAGCACCCCAACTCACCTTTCCCCTTAAGCAAGCATAAGTTGGTTTTCTAAATTTCAGACCCTGTTTTGTTTTGTAATTCAGTTCCTGTGTAGCAAGTTTACATTCCGTGTATTAGTGATATCTTATGATGTTTCTTTTTCTGTGTGACTTATCTCAGTTAGAATCATCATACCTGAATCCACTCATTATGCTGCTACGGGCCTGATGACGTAGATTTCATTGCTGAGTGATATTGCATTGTACGTAAGTACCAAAACTTCTTTATCCATTTTTCGCTTTCTGCGATATTGAACTTGTACCGTAAACGAGGTTCTTGTAAACAGAGCCGTCCCAAACTTTGGCGTGGCTGTGCCTATTTGATTTTAATTTCCCTAAGCTATAGGACCATAAGTGGAAGTGCCCTAGGCTCTGTTCCTCTGTTTTTTAGATGTTTCAGGAAGCACCATACACTTCTCCCCAGTGGCTGTTGGCAATTTACATCCCGCCCATCAGCATAACAAGGCTCCCAGTTCTCCATGGCCTGTCCTGCCTTTCTGGATTTTACACTTTTTTCAGATGGCCCTTTTGACCGGGGGGAAGTGAGACTTCATTGCAGTGCAGATTTCCTTTGCAAGCTTGCTTGGTTGGCCAAAAAGTGCGTATGCGTTTTTTCCTGAATATATTCAGGAAGAAACACATACGCCCTTTTTGGCCAAGTGCATCATTGTCAATGTTCTGCCTCTTTTCCTATGCTTTAAATGCAATTCCAGTCTACCTCCTGAAATCGGTTTCCTGCAATTCTGCCCCGCTTTCAAGTCCGCTTGGCAGCCTTACTTCAGTATATTTTTGGACGATAGCTGTCATTTATAACTCTGCATCTTTGTGAATTACAGTGCCCCTGAGCTCTTTTCTTCAACTCGCTTTCTTGTGACCTGGCCGCAACACCGCAGGATTCCTTCAGGCCCTAATCTTGTTCCGGCATGGCCTGCTGAGCCTTTGGTTAATTCCTCTTTCTGGTGGGAAATGAGAGTTAAATTTGCCCGTCCAGACACCTCCAGCTAGTCTGTCATCGTTTCTCCCTATTCCTGTTCATCTTCCGCAGAAATTGCAAACTGGGCAAAACAGGAGGTTAAAGGCACTGACTCTCCAAGTCGGCAGAGCGTTAGTAAAGCGTCTGGAATGTTGCACCCGAGTACCAGGGGACGAGAACTGAGACATATTGGAACACGTCTCCCGATCACACGGTTGATCATACTCTGGGTTCCACATGCATGCTTTAGCTGAAGGAAGAATCCCTTAAACCTGGAGAGTTGAGACCCGTGGAACCGTTACCATGCAATATGACTTCAAAGGGTCTTCATTTGCTCACCGCACCTCTCCAATCCTATCACTGCTGCGTTTATGCCCCTGTACACACGCTTGATTCTCTTTTGCAGACATATCAATCCATAGGTTTTAAGATACTTACTAGTCAGGCACATTCTTAGGCGTTTAATATGGGGTGTTGAGTCCATTTCGTTGAGCAAGGTGTAGCACTTGTCTATTACATATTTGGCTTAAGGAACTTTATCTGTGCTCATTTCAATCTCTGGTTTTATGCAGCAACCCAACTCACCTTTCCCCTTAAGCAAGCATAAGTTGCTTTTCTAAATTTGAGACCCTGTTCTGTTTTGTAATCCAGTTCCTGTGTAGCCAAGTTTACATTCCGTGTATTAATGATATCTTATGATGTTTCTTTTTCTTGTGACTTAATTCAGTTAGAATCATCATACTTGAATTCACTCATTATGCTGCTACGGGCCTGATGACATAGATTTCATTGCTGAGTGATATTGCATTGTACGTAAGTACCAAAACTTCTTTATCCATTTTTCACTTTCTGCGATATTGAACTTGTCCCGTAAACGAGGTTCTTGTAAACAGAGCTGTCCCAAACTTTGGGGTGGCTGTGTCTTTTTGATTTTAATTTCCCTAAGCTATAGGACCATAAGTGGAATTGCCCTAAGCTCTGTTGCTTTGTTTCTCAGATGTTTCAGGAAACACCATACACTTCTCCCAAGTGGCTGTTGGCAATATACATCCTGCCCATCAGCATAACAAGGCTCCCAGTTCTCCATGGCCTGTCCTGCCTTTCTGGATTTTACACTTTTTTCAGATGGCCCTTTTGACCGGTGGGAAGTGAGACTTCATTGTAGTGCAGATTTCCTTTGCAAGCTTGCTTGGTTGGCCAAAAATGGCGTATGCGCTTTTTCCTGAATATATTCAGGAAAAAACGCATACGCCCTTTTTGGCCAAGTGCATCATTGTCGACGTTATGCCTCTTTTCCTATGCTTTAAATGCAATTCCAGTCTACCTCCTGAAATCGGTTTCCTGCAATTCTGCCCCGCTTTCAAGTCCTCTTGGCAGCCTTACTTCAGTATATTTTTGGACGATAGCTGTCATTTATAACTCTGCAGGTTTGTGAATTACAGTGCCCCTGAGCTCCTTTCTTCAACTCGCTTTCTTGGGAGCTGGCCGCAACACCGCAGGATTGCTTCAGGCCCTAATCTGGTTCCGCCACGGCACGCTGAGCCTTTGGTTAATTCCTCTTCCTGGTGGGAAATGAGAGTTAAATTTCCCCGTCCAGACACCTCCAGCTAGTCTCTCATTGGTTCTCCCTATTCTTGTTCATCTTCCGCAGAAATTGCAAACTGGGCCAAACAGGAGGTTAAAGGCACTGACTCTCCAAGTCGGGAGAGTGTTAGTAAAGCATCTGGAATGTTGCACCCAAGTACCAGGGGAGGAAAATTGAGACATATTTGAACAAGTCTCCCGATCACACGGTTGATCATACTCTGGGTTCCACATGCATGTTTTAGCTGAAGGAAGAATCCCTTAAACCTGGAGACTTGAGACCCGTGGAATGGGTACCATTCAATATGACTTCAAAGGGTCTTTGTTTGCTCACCGAACCTCTCCAATCCTATCACTGCTGCGTTTATGCCCCCCTACACATGCTTGATTCTCTTTCGGAGACATAGCAATCCATAGATTTTAAGATATTACTAGTCAGGTACATTCTTAGGCGTTTAATATGGGGTTTTGAGTCCATTTCGTTGAGCAAGGAGTAGCTCTTGTCTATTACATATTTGGCTTAAGGAACTTTATTTGTGCTCATTTCAATCTCTGGTTTTATGCAGCACCCCAACTCACCTTTCCCCTTAAGGAAGCATAAGTTGATTTTCTAAATTTGGGACCATGTTCTGTTTTGAAATTCAGTTCCTGTGTAGCCAAGTTTACATTCCGTGTATTAGTGATATCTTATGATGTTTCTTTTTCTGTGTGACTTATTTCAGTTAGAATCATCATACCTGAATCCACTCATTATGCTGCTATGGGCCTGATGACATAGATGTCATTGCTGAGTGATATTGCATTGTACGTAAGTACCACAACTTCTTTATCCATTTTTCGCTTTCTGCGATATTGAACTTGTACCGTAAACGAGTTTCTTGTAAACAGAGCCATCCCAAACTTTGGGGTGGCTGTGTCTTTTTGATTTTAATTTCCCTAAGCTATAGGACCATAAGTGGAAGTGCCCTAGGCTCTGTTGCTTTGTTTTTTAGATGTTTCAGGAAACACCATACACTTCTCCCAAGTGGCTGTTGGCAATTTACATCCCGCCCATCAGCATAACAAGGCTCCCAGTTCTCCATGGCCTGTCCTGCCTTTCTGGATTTTACACTTTTTTCAGATGGCCCTTGTGACCCGGGGGAAGTGAGACTTCATTGTAGTGCAGATTTCCTTTGCAAGCTTGCTTGGTTGGCCAAAAAGTGCTTATGCTTTTTTTCCTGAATATATTCAGTAAAAAACGCATACGCCCTTTTTGGCCAAGTGCATCATTGTCGACCTTCTGCCTGTTTTCCTATGCTTTAAATGCAATTCCAGTCTACCTCCTGAAATCGGTTTCCTGCAATTCTGCCCGGCTTTCAAGTCCTCTTGGCAGCCTTACTTCAGTATATTTTTGGATGATAGCTGTCATTTATAACTCTGCAGATTTGTGAATTACAGTGCCCCTGAGCTCCTTTCTTCAACTCGCTTTCTTGTGAGCTGGCCGCAACACCGCAGGATTGCTTCAGGCCCTAATCTGGTTCCGGCATGGCACGCTGAGCCTTTGGTTAATTCCTCTTCCTGGTGGGAAATGAGAGTTAAATTTTCCCGTCCAGACACCTCCAGCTAGTCTCTCATTGGTTCTCCCTATTCCTGTTCATCTTCCGCGGAATTTGCAAACTGGGCCAAACAGGAGGTTAAAGGCACTGACTCTCCAAGTCGGGAGAGTGTTAGTAAAGCATCTGGAATGTTGCACCCGAGTACCAGGGGACGAGACCTGAGACATATTTCAACACGTCTCCCGATCACACGGTTGGTCATACTCTGAGTTCCACATGCATGTTTTAGCTGAAGGAAGAATCCCTTAAACCTGGAGAGTTGAGACCCGTGGAATGGGTACCATGCAATATGACTTCAAAGGGTCTTCATTTGCTCACCAAAACTCTCCAATCCTATCACTGCTGCGTTTTTGCCCCTGTACTCACTATTGATTCACTTTCAGAGACATAGCAATCCATAGGTTTTAAGATACTTACTAGTCAGGTACATTATTAGGCGTTTAATATGGGGTTTTGAGTCCATTTTGTTGAGCAAGGAGTAGCTCTTGTCTATTACATATTTGGCTTAAGGAACTTTATCTGTGCTCATTTCAATCTCTGGTTTTATGCAGCACCCCAACTCACCTTTCCCCTTAAGCAAGCATAAGTTGGTTTTCTAAATTTGAGACTCTGTTCTGTTTTGTAATCCAGTTCCTGTGTAGCCAAGTTTACATTCCGTGTATTAGTGATATCTTATGATGTTTCTTATTCTGTGTGACTTATTTCAGTTAGAATCATCATACCTGAATCCACTCTATGCTGCTACTGGCCTGATGACATAGATTTCATTGCTGAGTGATATTGCATTGTACGTAAGTACCACAACTTCTTTATCCATTTTTCACTTTCTGTGATATTGAACTTGTACCGTAAACGAGGTTCTTGTAAACAGAGCCGTCCCAAACATTGGGGTGGCTGTGTCTTTTTTTTTTTTTTTGCTGTACGCGGGCTTCTCACTGTTGTGGCCTCTCCCATTGGAGAGCACAGGCTCCGGACGCGCAGTCTCAGCAGCCATGGCTCACGGGCCCAGCCGCTCCGCAGCATGTGGGATCTTCCCGGACCGGGGCACGAACCCGTGTCCCCTGCATTGGCAGGCGGACTCTCAACCACTGCACCACCAGGGAAGCCCTGGCTGTGTCTTTTTGATTTTAATTTCCCTAAGCTGCAGGACCATAAGTGGAAGTGCCCTAGGCTCTGTTGCTTTGTTTTAGATGTTCCAGGAAACACCATACACTTCTCCTGAGTGGCTGTTGGCAAGTTACATCCCGCCCATCAGCATAACAAGGCTCCCAGTTCTCTATGGCCTGTCCTGCCTTTCTGGATTTTACACTTTTTTCAGATGGCCCTTTTGACTGGGGGGAAGTGAGACTTCATTGTAGTGCAGATTTCCTTTGCAAGCTTGCTTGGTTGGCCAAAAATGGCGTATGCGCTTTTTCCTGAATATATTCAGGAAAAAACGCATACGCCCTTTTTGGCCAAGTGCATCATTGTCGACGTTATGCCTCTTTTCCTATGCTTTAAATGCAATTCCAGTCTACCTCCTAAAATCGGTTTCCTGCAATTCTGCCCCGCTTTCAAGTCCTCTTGGCAGCCTTACTTCAGTATATTTTTGGACGATAGCTGTCATTTATAACTCTGCAGGTTTGTGAATTACAGTGCCCCTGAGCTCCTTTCTTCAACTCGCTTTCTTGGGAGCTGGCCGCAACACCGCAGGATTGCTTCAGGCCCTAATCTGGTTCCGGCACGGCACGCTGAGCCTTTGGTTAATTCCTCTTCCTGGTGGGAAATGAGAGTTAAATTTCCCCGTCCAGACACCTCCAGCTAGTCTCTCATTGGTTCTCCCTATTCTTGTTCATCTTCCGCAGAAATTGCAAACTGGGCCAAACAGGAGGTTAAAGGCACTGACTCTCCAAGTCGGGAGAGTGTTAGTAAAGCATCTGGAATGTTGCACCCAAGTACCAGGGGAGGAAAACTGAGACATATTTGAACAAGTCTCCCGATCACACGGTTGATCATACTCTGGGTTCCACATGCATGTTTTAGCTGAAGGAAGAATCCCTTAAACCTGGAGAGTTGAGACCCGTGGAATGGGTACCATTCAATATGACTTCAAAGGGTCTTCGTTTGCTCACCGAACCTCTCCAATCCTATCACTGCTGCGTTTATGCCCCCCTACACATGCTTGATTCTCTTTCGGAGACATAGCAATCCATAGATTTTAAGATATTACTAGTCAGGTACATTCTTAGGCGTTTAATATGGGGTTTTGAGTCCATTTCGTTGAGCAAGGAGTAGCTCTTGTCTATTACATATTTGGCTTAAGGAACTTTATTTGTGCTCATTTCAATCTCTGGTTTTATGCAGCACCCCAACTCACCTTTCCCCTTAAGGAAGCATAAGTTGATTTTCTAAATTTGGGACCATGTTCTGTTTTGAAATTCAGTTCCTGTGTAGCCAAGTTTACATTCCGTGTATTAGTGATATCTTATGATGTTTCTTTTTCTGTGTGACTTATTTCAGTTAGAATCATCATACCTGAATCCACTCATTATGCTGCTATGGGCCTGATGACATAGATGTCATTGCTGAGTGATATTGCATTGTACGTAAGTACCACAACTTCTTTATCCATTTTTCGCTTTCTGCGATATTGAACTTGTACCGTAAACGAGTTTCTTGTAAACAGAGCCATCCCAAACTTTGGGGTGGCTGTGTCTTTTTGATTTTAATTTCCCTAAGCTATAGGACCATAAGTGGAAGTGCCCTAGGCTCTGTTGCTTTGTTTTTTAGATGTTTCAGGAAACACCATACACTTCTCCCAAGTGGCTGTTGGCAATTTACATCCCGCCCATCAGCATAACAAGGCTCCCAGTTCTCCATGGCCTGTCCTGCCTTTCTGGATTTTACACTTTTTTCAGATGGCCCTTGTGACCCGGGGGAAGTGAGACTTCATTGTAGTGCAGATTTCCTTTGCAAGCTTGCTTGGTTCGCCAAAAAGTGCTTATGCTTTTTTTCCTGAATATATTCAGTAAAAAACGCATACGCCCTTTTTGGCCAAGTGCATCATTGTCGACCTTCTGCCTGTTTTCCTATGCTTTAAATGCAATTCCAGTCTACCTCCTGAAATCGGTTTCCTGCAATTCTGCCCGGCTTTCAAGTCCTCTTGGCAGCCTTACTTCAGTATATTTTTGGATGATAGCTGTCATTTATAACTCTGCAGATTTGTGAATTACAGTGCCCCTGAGCTCCTTTCTTCAACTCGCTTTCTTGTGAGCTGGCCGCAACACCGCAGGATTGCTTCAGGCCCTAATCTGGTTCCGGCATGGCACGCTGAGCCTTTGGTTAATTCCTCTTCCTGGTGGGAAATGAGAGTTAAATTTTCCCGTCCAGACACCTCCAGCTAGTCTCTCATTGGTTCTCCCTATTCCTGTTCATCTTCCGCGGAATTTGCAAACTGGGCCAAACAGGAGGTTAAAGGCACTGACTCTCCAAGTCGGGAGAGTGTTAGTAAAGCATCTGGAATGTTGCACCCGAGTACCAGGGGACGAGACCTGAGACATATTTCAACACGTCTCCCGATCACACGGTTGGTCATACTCTGGGTTCCACATGCATGTTTTAGCTGAAGGAAGAATCCCTTAAACCTGGAGAGTTGAGACCCGTGGAATGGGTACCATGCAATATGACTTCAAAGGGTCTTCATTTGCTCACCAAAACTCTCCAATCCTATCACTGCTGCGTTTTTGCCCCTGTACTCACTATTGATTCACTTTCAGAGACATAGCAATCCATAGGTTTTAAGATACTTACTAGTCAGGTACATTATTAGGCGTTTAATATGGGGTTTTGAGTCCATTTTGTTGAGCAAGGAGTAGCTCTTGTCTATTACATATTTGGCTTAAGGAACTTTATCTGTGCTCATTTCAATCTCTGGTTTTATGCAGCACCCCAACTCACCTTTCCCCTTAAGCAAGCATAAGTTGGTTTTCTATATTTGAGACTCTGTTCTGTTTTGTAATCCAGTTCCTGTGTAGCCAAGTTTACATTCCGTGTATTAGTGATATCTTATGATGTTTCTTATTCTGTGTGACTTATTTCAGTTAGAATCATCATACCTGAATCCACTCTATGCTGCTACTGGCCTGATGACATAGATTTCATTGCTGAGTGATATTGCATTGTACGTAAGTACCACAACTTCTTTATCCATTTTTCACTTTCTGTGATATTGAACTTGTACCGTAAACGAGGTTCTTGTAAACAGAGCCGTCCCAAACATTGGGGTGGCTGTGTCTTTTTGATTTTAATTTCCCTAAGCTGCAGGACCATAAGTGGAAGTGCCCTAGGCTCTGTTGCTTTGTTTTAGATGTTCCAGGAAACACCATACACTTCTCCTGAGTGGCTGTTGGCAAGTTACATCCCGCCCATCAGCATAACAAGGCTCCCAGTTCTCTATGGCCTGTCCTGCCTTTCTGGATTTTACACTTTTTTCAGATGGCCCTTTTGACTGGGGGGAAGTGAGACTTCATTGTAGTGCAGATTTCCTTTGCAAGCTTGCTTGGTTGGCCAAAAATGGCGTATGCGCTTTTTCCTGAATATATTCAGGAAAAAACGCATACGCCCTTTTTGGCCAAGTGCATCATTGTCGACGTTATGCCTCTTTTCCTATGCTTTAAATGCAATTCCAGTCTACCTCCTGAAATCGGTTTCCTGCAATTCTGCCCCGCTTTCAAGTCCTCTTGGCAGCCTTACTTCAGTATATTTTTGGACGATAGCTGTCATTTATAACTCTGCAGGTTTGTGAATTACAGTGCCCCTGAGCTCCTTTCTTCAACTCGCTTTCTTGGGAGCTGGCCGCAACACCGCAGGATTGCTTCAGGCCCTAATCTGGTTCCGGCACGGCACGCTGAGCCTTTGGTTAATTCCTCTTCCTGGTGGGAAATGAGAGTTAAATTTCCCCGTCCAGACACCTCCAGCTAGTCTCTCATTGGTTCTCCCTATTCTTGTTCATCTTCCGCAGAAATTGCAAACTGGGCCAAACAGGAGGTTAAAGGCACTGACTCTCCAAGTCGGGAGAGTGTTAGTAAAGCGTCTGGAATGTTGCACCCGAGTACCAGGTGACAAGAACTGAGACATATTTGAACACGTCTCCCGATCACACAGTTGATCATACTCTGGGCTCCACATGCATGTTTTAGCTGAAGGAAGAATCCCTTAAACCTGGAGAGTTGAGACCCGTGGAATGGGTACCATGCAATATGACTTCAAAGGGTCTTCATTTGCTCACGAACCTCTCCAATCCTATCACTGCTGTGTTTATGCCCCTGTACACACGCTTGATTCTCTTTTGGAGACATAGCAATCCATAGGTTTTAAGATACTTACTAGTCAGGTACATTCTTAGATGTTTAATATGGGATGTTGAGTCCATTTCGTTGAGCAAGGAGTAGCTCTTGTCTATTACATATTTCGCTTAAGGAACTTTATCTGTGCTCATTTCAATCTCTGGTTTTATGCAGCACCCCAACTCACCTTTCCCCTTAAGCAAGCATAAGTTGGTTTTCTAAATTTGAGACCCTGTTCTGTTTTGTAATCCAGTTCCTGTGTAGCCAAGTTTACATTCCGTGTATTAGTGATATCTTATGATGTTTCTTTTTCTGTGTGGCTTATTTCAGTTAGAATCATCATACCTGAATCCACTCATTATGCTGCTATGGGCCTGATGACATAGATGTCATTGCTGAGTGATATTGCATTGTATGTAAGTACCACAACTTCTTTATCCATTTTTCGCTTTCTGCGATATTGAACTTGTACCGTAAACGAGGTTCTTGTAAACAGAGCCGTCCCAAACTTTGTGGTGGCTGTGTCTTTTGGATTTTAATTTCCCTAAGCTATAGGACCATAAGTGGAAGTGCCCTAGGCTCTGTTGCTTTGTTTTTTAGATGTTTCAGGAAACACCATACACTTCTCCCAAGTGGCTGTTGGCAATTTACATCCCGCCCATCAGCATAACAAGGCTCCCAGTTCTCCATGGCCTGTCCTGCCTTTCTGGATTTTACACTTTTTTCAGATTGCCCTTTTGAGCGGGGGGAAGTGAGATTTCATTGTAGTGCAGATTTCCTTTGCAAGCTTGCTTGGTTGGGCAAAAAGTGCGTATGCGTTTTTTCCTGAATATATTCAGGAAAAAACGCATACGCCCTTTTTGGCCAAGTGCATCATTGTGCACATTCTGCCTCTTTTCCTATGCTTTAAATGCAATTCCAGTCTACCTCCTGAAATCGGTTTCCTGCAATTCTGCCCCGCTTTCAAGTCCTCTTAGCAGCCTTACTTCAGTATATTTTTGGACGAGAGCTGTCATTTATAACTCTGCAGGTTTGTGAATTACAGTGCCCCTGAGCTCCTTTCTTCAACTCGCTTTCTTGTGAGCTGGCCGCAACACCCCAGGATTGCTTCAGGCCCTAATCTGGTTCCGGCACGGCTCGCTGAGCCTTTGGTTAATTCCTCTTCCTGGTGGGAAATGAGAGTTAAATTTGCCCGTCCAGGCAGCTCCAGCTAGTCTCTCATCGGTTCTCCCTATTCCTGTTCATCTTCCACAGAAATTGCAAACTGGGCTAAACAAGAGGTTAAAGGCACTGACTCTCCAAGTCGGGAGAGTGTTAGTAAAGCATCTGGAATGTTGCACCCGAGTAACAGGGGAGGAAAACTGAGACATATTTGAACACGTCTCCCGATCACACGGTTGATCATACTCTGGGTTCCACATGCATGTTTTAGCTGAAGGAAGAATCCCTTAAACCTGGAGAGTTGAGACCCGTGGAATGGGTACCATGCAATATGACTTCAAAGGGTCTTCATTTGCTCACCGAACCTCTCCAATCCTATCACTGCTGTGTTTATGCCCCTGTACACACGCTTGATTCTCTTTCGGAGACATAGCAATCCATAGGTTTTAAGATACTTACTAGTCAGGTACATTCTTAGGCGTTTAATATGGGGTGTTGAGTCCATTTTGTTGAGCAAGGAGTAGCTGTTGTCTATTACGTATTTGGCTTAAGGAACTTTATCTGTGTTCATTTCAATCTCTGGTTTTATGCAGCACCCCAACTCACCTTTCCCCTTAAGCAAGCATAAGTTGATTTTCTAAATTTGAGACCCTGTTCTGTTTTATAATCTAGTTCCCGTGTAGCCAAGTTTACATTTCGTGTATTAGTGATATCTTATGATGTTTCTTTTTCTGTGTGACTTATTTCAGTTAGAATCATCATACCTGAATCCACTCATTATGCTGCTATGGGCCTGATGACATAGATTTCATTGCTGAGGGATATTGCATTGTACGTAAGTACCACAACTTCTTTATCAAGTTTTCACTTTCTGTGATATTGAACTTGCACCGTAAACGAGGTTCTTGTAAACAGAGCCGTCACAAACTTTGGGGTGGCTGTGTCTTTTTGATTTTAATTTCCCTAAGCTATAGGACCATAAGTGGAAGTGCCCTAGGCTCTGTTGCTTTGTTTTTTAAATGTTTCAGGAAACACCATAAACTTCTCCCCAGTGGCTGTTGGCAATTTACATCCCGCCCATCAGCATAACAAGGCTCCCAGTTCTCCATGGCCTGTCCTGCCTTTCTGGATTTTACACTTTTTTCAGATGGCCCTTTTGACCGAGGGGAAGTGAGACTTCATTGTAGTGCAGATTTCCTTTGCAAGCTTGCTTGGTTGGCCAAAAAGGGCATATGCGTTTTGTCCTGAATATATTCAGGAAAAAACGCATACGCCCTTTTTGGCCAAGTGCATCATTGTCGACCTTCTGCCTCTTTTCCTATGCTTTAAATGCAATTCCAGTCTACCTCCTGAAATCGGTTTCCTGCAATTCTGCCCCGCTTTCAAGTCCTCTTGGCAGCCTTACTTCAGTATATTTTTGGATGATAGCTGTCATTTATAACTCTGCAGGTTTGTGAATTACAGTGCCCCTGAGCTCCTTTCTTCAACTCGCTTTCTTGTGAGCTGGCCGCAACACCGCAGGATTGCTTCAGGCCCTAATCTGGTTCCGGCACGGCACGCTGAGCCTTTGCTTAATTCCTCTTCCTGGTGAGAAATGAGAGTTAAATTTTCCCGTCCAGACACCTCCAGCTAGTCTCTCATTGGTTCTCCCTATTCCTGTTCATCTTCCGCGGAATTTGCAAACTGGGCCAAACAGGAGGTTAAAGGCACTGACTCTCCAAGTCGGGAGAGTGTTAGTAAAGCATCTAGAATGTTGCACCCGAGTACCAGGGGACGAGAACTGAGACATATTTCAACACGTCTCCCGATCACATGGTTGATCATACTCTGGGTTCCACATGCATGTTTTAGCTGAAGGAAGAATCCCTTAAACCTGGAGAGTTGAGACCCGTGGAATGGGTACCATGCAATATGACTTCAAAGCGTCTTCATTTGCCCACCAAAACTCTCCAATCCTATCACTGCAGCGTTTTTGCCCCTGTACTCACGATTGATTCACTTTCAGAGACATAGCAATCCATAGGTTTTAAGATACTTACTAGTCAGGTACATTATTAGGCGTTTAATATGGGGTTTTGAGTCCATTTTGTTGAGCAAGGAGTAGCTCTTGTCTATTCCATATTTGGCTTAAGGAACTTTATCTGTGCTCATTTCAATCTCTGGTTTTATGCAGCACCCCAACTCACCTTTCCCCTTAAGCAAGCATAAGTTGGTTTTCTAAATTTGAGACCCTGTTCTGTTTTGTAATCCAGTTCCTGTGTAGCCAAGTTTACATTCCGTGTATTAGTGATATCTTATGATGTTTCTTATTCTGTGTGACTTATTTCAGTTAGAATCATCATACCTGAATCCACTCTATGCTGCTACGGGCCTGATGACATAGATTTCATTGCTGAGTGATATTGCATTGTACGTAAGTACCACAACTTCTTTATCCATTTTTCACTTTCTGTGATATTGAACTTGTACCGTAAACGAGGTTCTTGTAAACAGAGCCGTCCCAAACATTGGGGTGGCTGTGTCTTTTTGATTTTAATTTCCCTAAGCTGCAGGACCATAAGTGGAAGTGCCCTAGGCTCTGTTGCTTTGTTTTAGATGTTCCAGGAAACACCATACACTTCTCCTGAGTGGCTGTTGGCAAGTTACATCCCGCCCATCAGCATAACAAGGCTCCCAGTTCTCTATGGCCTGTCCTACCTTTCTGGATTTTACACTTTTTTCAGATGGCACTTTTGACTGGGGGGAAGTGAGACTTCATTGTAGTGCAGATTTCCTTTGCAAGCTTGCTTGGTTGGCCAAAAAGGTCGTATGCACTTTTTCCTGAATATATTCAGGAAAAAACGCATACGCCCTTTTTGGCCAAGTGCATCATTGTCAACGTTCTGCCTCTTTTCCTATGTTTTAAATGCAATTCCAGTCTACCTCCTGAAATCGGTTTCCTGCAATTCTGCCCCGCTTTCAAGTCCTCTTGGCAGACTTACTTCACTATATTTTTGGACGATAGCTGTCATTTATAACTCTGCAGGTTTGTGAATTACAGTGCCCCTGAGCTCCTTTCTTCAACTCGCTTTCTTGTGAGCTGGCCGCAACACCGCAGGATTGCTTCAGGCCCTAATCTGGTTCCGGCACGGCACGCTGAGCCTTTGGTTAATTCCTCTTCCTGGTGGGAAATGAGAGTTAAATTTGCCCGTCCAGACACCTCCAGCTAGTCTCTCATTGGTTCTCCCTATTCCTGTTCATCTTCCGCAGAAATTGCAAACTGGGCCAAACAGGAGGTTAAAGGCACTGACTCTCCAAGTCGGGAGAGTGTTAGTAAAGCATCTGGAATGTTGCACCCGTTTACCAGGGGAGGAAAACTGAGACATATTTGAACATGTCTCCCGATCACACGGTTGATCATACTCTGGGTTCCACATGCATGTTTTAGCTGAAGGAAGAATCCCTTAAACCTGGAGAGTTGAGACCCGTGGAATGGGTACCATTCAATATGACTTCAAAAGGTCTTCGTTTGCTCACCGAACCTCTCCAATCCTATCACTGCTGCGTTTATGCCCCTGTACACATGCTTGATTCTCTTTCGGAGACATAGCAATCCATAGATTTTAAGATATTACTAGTCAGGTACATTCTTAGGCGTTTAATATGGGGTTTTGAGTCCATTTCGTTGAGCAAGGAGTAGCTCTTGTCTATTACATATTTGGCTTAAGGAACTTTATGTGTGCTCATTTCAATCTCTGGTTTTATGCAGCACCCCAACTCACCTTTCCCCTTAAGCAAGCATAAGTTGATTTTCTAAATTTGGGACCATGTTCTGTTTTGAAATTCAGTTCCTGTGTAGCCAAGTTTACATTCCGTGTATTAGTGATATCTTATGATGTTTATTTTTCTGTGTGACTTATTTCAGTTAGAATCATCATACCTGAATGCACTCATTATGCTGCTATGGGCCTGATGACATAGATGTCATTGCTGAGTGATATTGCATTGTACGTAAGTACCACAACTTCTTTACCCATTTTTCGCTTTATGCGATATTGAACTTGTACCGTAAACGAGTTTCTTGTAAACAGAGCCGTCCCAAACTTTGGGGTGGCTGTGTCTTTTTGATTTTAATTTCCCTAAGCTATAGGACCATAAGTGGAAGTGCCCTAGGCTCTGTTGCTTTGTTTTTTATATGTTTCAGGAAACACCATACACTTCTCCCTAGTGGCTGTTGGCAATTTACATCCCGCCCATCAGCATAGCAAGGCTCCCAGTTCTCCATTGCCTTTCCTGCCTTTCTGGATTTTACACTTTTTTCAGATGGTCCTTTTGACCGGGGTGGGGAGTGAGACTTCAATGTAGTGCAGATTTCCTTTGCAAGCTTGCTTGGTTGTCCAAAAAGTGCGTATGCGTTTTTTCCTGAATATATTCAGGAAAAAACGCATACGCCCTTTTTGGCCAAGTGCATCATTGTTGACGTTCTGCCTCTTTTCCTATGCTTTAAATGCAATTCCAGTCTACCTCCTGAAATCGGTTTCCTGCAATTCTGCCCCGCATTCAAGTTCTCTTGGCAGCCTTACTTCAGTATATTTTTGGATGATAGCTGTCATTTATAACTCTGCAGGTTTGTGAATTACAGTGCCCCTGAGCTCCTTTCTTCAACTCGCTTTCTTGTGAGCTGGCCACAACACCGCAGGATTGCTTCTGGCCCTAATCTGTTTCCGGCACGGCATGCTGAGCCTTTGGTTAATTCCTCTTCCTGGTGGGAAATGAGAGTTAAATTTGCCCGTCCAGACACCTCCAGCTAGTCTCTCATTGGTTCTCCCTATTCCTGTTCATCTTCCGCAGAAATTGCAAACTGGGCCAAACAGGAGGTTAAAGGCCCTGACTCTCCAAGACGGGAGAGTGTTAGTAAAGCGTCTGTAATGTTGCACCCGAGTACCAGGGGACGAAAACTGAGACGTATTTGAACACGTCTCCCGATCACACGGTTGATCATACTCTGGGTTCCACATGCATGCTTTAGCTGAAGGAAGAATCCCTTAAACCTGGAGAGTTGAGACCCGTGGAATGGGTACCATGCAATATGACTTCAAAGGGTCTTCATTTGCTCACCGAACCTCTCCAATCCTATCACTGCTGCGTTTATGCCCCTGTACACAAGCTTGATTCTGTTTCGGAGACATAGCGATCCATAGGTTTTAAGATACTTACTAGTCAGGTACATTCTTAGGCGTTTAATATGGGGTGTTGAGTCCATTTCGTTAAGCAAGGAGTAGCTCTTGTCTATTACATATTTCGCTTAAGGAAATTTATCTGTGCTCATTTCAATCTCTGGTTTTTTGCAGCACCCCAACTCACCTTTCCCCTTAAGCAAGCATAAGTTGGTTTTCTAAATTTGAGACCCTGTTCTGTTTTGTAATCCAGTTCTGTGTAGCCAAGTTTACATTCCGTGTATTAGTGATATCTTATGATGTTGCTTTTTCTCTGTGACTTATTTCAGTTAGAATCATCATACCTGAATCCACTCATTATGCTGCTATGGGCATGATGACATAGATTTCATTGCTGAGTGATATTGCATTGTATGTAAGTACCACAACTTCTTTATCCATTTTTCACTTTCTGCGATATTGAACTTGTCCCGTAAAAGAGTTTCTTGTAAACAGACCCGTCCCAAACTTTGGGGTGGCTGTGTCTCTTTGATTTTAATTTCCCTAAGCTATAGGACTATAAGTGGAAGTGCCCTAGGCTCGGTTGCTTCGTTTTAAATGTTCCAGGAAACACCATACACTTCTCCTGAGTGGCTGTTGGCAATTTACATCCCGCCCATCAGCATAACAAGGCTCCCAGTTCTCCATGGCCTGTCCTGCCTTTCTGGATTTTACACTTTTTTCAGATGGCCCTTTTGACTGGGGGGAAGTGAGACTTCATTGTAGTGCAGATTTCCTTTGCAAGCTTGCTTGGTTGGCCAAAAAGGGCGTATGCGTTTTTTCCTGAATATATTCAGGAAAAAACGCATACGCCCTTTTTGGCAAGTGCATCATTGTGGACGTTCTGCCTCTTTTCCTATGCTTTAAATGCAAATCAAGTCTACCTCCTGAAATCGGTTTCCTGCAATTCTGCCCCGCTTTCAAGTCCTCTTGGCACCCTTACTTCAGTAGATTTTTGGACGATAGCTGTCATTTATAAGTCTGCAGGTTTGTGAATTACAGTGCCCCTGAGCTCCTTTCTTCAACTCGCTTTCTTGTGAGCTGGCCGCAACACCGCACGATTGCTTCGGGCCCTAATTTGGTTCTGGCACGGCACGCTGAGCCTTTGGTTAATTCCTCTTCCTGGTGGGAAATGAGAGTTAAATTTGCCCGTCCAGACACCTCCAGCTAGTCTCTCATTGGTTCTCCCTATTCCTGTTCATCTTTCGCAGAAATTGCAAACTGGGCCAAACAGGAGGTTAAAGGCACTGTCTCTCCAAGTCGGGAAAATGTTAGTAAAGCGTCTGCAATGTTGCACCCGAGTACCAGGGGATGAGAACAGAGACATATTAGAACACGTCTCCCGATCACACGGTTGATCACACTCTGTGTTCCACATGCATTTTTTAGCTGAAGGAAGAATCCCTTAAACTTGGAGAGTTGAGACCCGTGGAATGGGTACCATGCAATATGACTTCAAAGGGTCTTCATTTGCTCACCGAACCTCTCCAATCCTATCACTGCTGCGTTTATGCCCCTGTACTCACGCTTGATTCTCTTTCAGAGACATAGCAATCCATAAGTTTTAAGATACTTACTAGTCAGGGACATTGTTAGGCGTTTAATATGGGGTTTTGAGTCCATTTCGTTGAGCAAGGAGTAGCCCTTGTCTATTACATATTTGGCTTAAGGAACTTTATCTGTGCTCATTTCAATCTCTGGTTTTATGCAGCACCCCAACTCACCTTTCCCCTTAAGCAAGCATAAGTTGGTTTTCTAAATTTGAGACACTGTTCTCTTTTGTAATCCAGTTCCTGTGTAGCCAAGTTTACATTCCGTGTATTAGTGATATCTTATGATGTTTCTTATTCTGTGTGACTTATTTCAGTTAGAATCATCATACCTGAATCCACTCTATGCTGCTACGGGCCTGATGACATAGATTTCATTGCTGAGTGATATTGCATTGTACGTAAGTACCACAACTTCTTTATCCATTTTTCACTTTCTGTGATATTGAACTTGTACCGTAAACGAGGTTCTTATAAACAGAGCCGTCCCAAACATTGGGGTGGCTGTGTCTTTTTGATTTTAATTTCCCTAAGCTGCAGGACCATAAGTGGAAGTGCCCTAGGCTCTGTTGCTTTGTTTTAGATGTTCCAGGAAACACCATACACTTCTCCTGAGTGGCTGTTGGCAAGTTACATCCCGCCCATCAGCATAACAAGGCTCCCAGTTCTCTATGGCCTGTCCTGCCTTTCTGGATTTTACACTTTTTTCAGATGGCACTTTTGACTGGGGGGAAGTGAGACTTCATTGTAGTGCAGATTTCCTTTGCAAGCTTGCTTGGTTGGCCAAAAAGGTCGTATACACTTTTTCCTGAATATATTCAGGAAAAAACGCATACGCCCTTTTTGGCCAAGTGCATCATTGTCAACGTTCTGCCTCTTTTCCTATGTTTTAAATGCAATTCCAGTCTACCTCCTGAAATCGGTTTCATGCAATTCTGCCCCGCTTTCAAGTCCTCTTGGCAGACTTACTTCAGTATATTTTTGGACGATAGCTGTCATTTATAACTCTGCAGGTTTGTGAATTACAGTGCCCCTGAGCTCCTTTCTTCAACTCGCTTTCTTGTGAGCTGGCCGCAACACCGCAGGATTGCTTCAGGCCCTAATCTGGTTCCGGCACGGCACGCTGAGCCTTTGGTTAATTCCTCTTCCTGGTGGGAAATGAGAGTTAAATTTGCTCGTCCAGACACCTCCAGCTAGTCTCTCATTGGTTCTCCCTATTCCTGTTCATCTTCCGCAGAAATTGCAAACTGGGCCAAACGGGAGGTTAAAGGCACTGACTCTCCAAGTCGGGAGAGTGTTAGTAAAGCATCTGGAATGTTGCACCCATTTACCAGGGGAGGAAAACTGAGACATATTTGAACACGTCTCCCGATCACACGGTTGATCATACTCTGGGTTCCACATGCATGTTTTAGCTGAAGGAAGAATCCCTTAAACCTGGAGAGTTGAGACCCGTGGAATGGGTACCATTCAATATGACTTCAAAGGGTCTTCGTTTGCTCACCGAACCTCTCCAATCCTATCACTGCTGCGTTTATGCCCCTGTACACATGCTTGATTCTCTTTCGGAGACATAGCAATCCATAGATTTTAAGATATTACTAGTCAGGTACATTCTTAGGCTTTTAATATGGGGTTTTGAGTCCATTTCGTTGAGCAAGGAGTAGCTCTTGTCTATTACATATTTGGCTTAAGGAACTTTATTTGTGCTCATTTCAATCTCTGGTTTTATGCAGCACCCCAACTCACCTTTCCCCTTAAGCAAGCATAAGTTGATTTTCTAAATTTGGGACCATGTTCTGTTTTGAAATTCAGTTCCTGTGTAGCCAAGTTTACATTCCGTGTATTAGTGATATCTTATGATGTTTCTTTTTCTGTGTGACTTATTTCAGTTAGAATCATCATACCTGAATCCACTCATTATGCTGCTATGGGCCTGATGACATAGATGTCATTGCTGAGTGATATTGCATTGTACGTAAGTACCACAACTTCTTTATCCATTTTTCGCTTTATGCGATATTGAACTTGTACCGTAAACAAGTTTCTTTTAAACAGAGCCATCCCAAACTTTGGGGTGGCTGTGTCTTTTTGATTTTAATTTCCCTAAGCTATAGGACTATAAGTGGAAGTGCCCTAGGCTCTGTTGCTTTGTTTTTTAGATGTTTCAGGAAACACCATACACTTCTACCAAGTGGCTGTTGGCAATTTACATCCCGACCATCAGCATAACAAGGCTCCCAGTTCTACATGGCCTGTCCTGCCTTTCTGGATTTTACACTTTTTTCAGATGGCCCTTTTGACCGGGGGGAAGTGAGACTTCATTGTAGTGCAGATTTCCTTTGCAAGCTTGCTTGGTTGGCCAAAAAGGGCGTATGCGTTTTTTCCTGAATATATTCAGGAAAAAACGCATACGCCCTTTTTGGGCAAGTGCATCATTGTCGACGTTCTGCCTCTTTTCCTATGCTTTAAATGCAATTCCAGTCTACCTCCTGAAATCGGTTTCCTGCAATTCTGCTCAGCTTTCAAGTCCTCTTGGCAGCCTTACTTCAGTATATTTTTGGACGATAGCTGTCATTTATAACTCTGCAGGTTTGTGAATTACAGTGCCCCTGAGCTCCTTTCTTCAACTCGCTTTTTTGTGAGCTGGCCGCAACACCGCAGGATTGCTTCAGGCCCTAATCTGGTTCCGGCACGGCACGCTGATCCTTTGGTTAATTCCTCTTCCTGGTGGGAAATGAGAGTTAAATTTTCCCGTCCAAACACCTCCAGCTAGTCTCTCATTGGTTCTCCCTATTCCTGTTCATCTTCCGCAGAAATTGCAAACTGGGCCAAACAGGAGGTTAAAGGCACTGTCTCTCTAAGTCGGGAAAATGTTAGTAAAGTGTCTGCAATGTTGCACCCGAGTACCAGGGGATGAGAACTGAGACATATTAGAACACGTCTCCCGATCACACGGTTGATCACACTCTGTGTTCCACATGCATTTTTTAGCTGAAGGAAGAATCCCTTAAACTTGGAGAGTTGAGACCCGTGGAATGGGTACCATGCAATATGACTTCAAAGGGTCTTCATTTGCTCACCGAACCTCTCCAATCCTATCACTGCTGCGTTTATGCCCCTGTACTCACGCTTGATTCTCTTTCAGAGACATAGCAATCCATAAGTTTTACGATACTTACTAGTCAGGGACATTATTAGGCGTTTAATATGGGGTTTTGAGTCCATTTCGTTGAGCAAGGAGTAGCCCTTGTCTATTACATATTTGGCTTAAGGAACTTTATCTGTGCTCATTTCAATCTCTGGTTTTATGCAGCACCCCAACTCACCTTTCCCCTTAAGCAAGCATAAGTTGGTTTTCTAAATTGGAGACCCTGTTCTGTTTTGTAATTCAGTTCTGTGTAGCCAAGTTTACATTCCGTGTATTAGTGATATCTTATGATGTTTCTTTTTCTGTGTGACTTATTTCAGTTAGAATCATCATACCTGAATCCACTCATTATGCTGCTATGGGCCTGATGACATAGATTTCATTGCTGAGTGATATTGCATTGTACGTAAGTACCACAACTTATTTATCCATTTTTCACTTTCTGCGATATTGAACTTGTACTGTAAACGAGGTTCTTATAAAGAGAGCCGTCCCATACTTTGGGGTGGCTGTGTCTTTTTGATTTTAATTTCCCTAAGCTATAGGACTATAAGTGGAAGTGCCCTAGGCTCTGTTGCTTTGTTTTTTAGATGTTTCAGGAAACACCATACACTTCTACCAAGTGGCTGTTGGCAATTTACATCCCGACCATCAGCATAACAAGGCTCCCAGTTCTACATGGCCTGTCCTGCCTTTCTGGATTTTACACTTTTTTCAGATGGCCCTTTTGACCGGGGGGAAGTGAGACTTCATTGTAGTGCAGATTTCCTTTGCAAGCTTGCTTGGTTGACCAAAAAGGGCGTATGCGTTTTTTCCTGAATATATTCAGGAAAAAACGCATACGCCCTTTTTGGGCAAGTGCATCATTGTCGACGTTCTGCCTCTTTTCCTATGCTTTAAATGCAATTCCAGTCTACCTCCTGAAATCGGTTTCCTGCAATTCTGCTCAGCTTTCAAGTCCTCTTGGCAGCCTTACTTCAGTATATTTTTGGACGATAGCTGTCATTTATAACTCTGCAGGTTTGTGAATTACAGTGCCCCTGAGCTCCTTTCTTCAACTCGCTTTTTTGTGAGCTGGCCGCAACACCGCAGGATTGCTTCAGGCCCTAATCTGGTTCCGGCACGGCACGCTGATCCTTTGGTTAATTCCTCTTCCTGGTGGGAAATGAGAGTTAAATTTGCCCGTCCAGACACCTCCAGCTAGTCTCTCATTGGTCCTCCCTATCCCTGTTCATCTTCCGCAGAAATTGCAAACTGGTCCAAACAGGAGGTTAAAGGCACTGACTCTCCAAGTCGGGAGAGTCTTAGTAAAGCGTGTGGAATGTTGCACCTGAGTACCAGGGGACAAGAACTGAGACATATTTGAACCCGTCTCCCGATCACATGGTTGATCATACTCTGGGTTCCACATGCGTGCTTTAGCTGAAGGAAGAATCCCTTAAACCTGGAGAGTTGAGACCCGTGGAATGGGTATCATGCAATATGACTTCAAAGGGTCTTCATTTGCTCACCGAACCTCTCCAATCCTATCACTGCTGCGTTTATGCCCCGGTACTCATGCTTGATTCTCTTTCAGAGACATAGCAATCCATAGGTTTTAAGATACTTACTAGTCAGGTACAGTATTAGGCGTTTAATATGGGGTGTTGAGTCCATTTCGTTGAGCAAGGAGTAGCTCTTGTCTATTCCATATTTGGCTTAAGGAACTTTATCTGTGCTCATTTCAATCTCTGGTTTTATGCAGCACCCCAACTCACCTTTCCCCTTAAACAAGCATAAGTTGGTTTTCTAAATTTGAGACCCTCTTCTGTTTTGTAATCCAGTTCCTGTGTAACCAAGTTTACATTCCGTGTATTAGTGATATCTTATGATGTTCCTTTTTCTGTGTGACTTATTTCAGTTAGAATCATCATATTTGAATCCACTCATTATGCTGCTATGGGCCAGATGACATAGATTTCATTGCTGAGTGATATTGCATTGTACGTAACTACCACAACTTCTTTATCCATTTTTCACTTTCTGCGATATTGAACATGTACCGTAAACGAGGTTCTTGTAAACAGAGCCGTCCCAAACGTTGGGGTGGCTGTGTCTTTTTGATTTTAATTTCCCTAAGTTATAGGACCATAAGTGGAAGTGCCCTAGGCTCTGTTGCTTTGTTTTTTAGATGTTTCAGGAAACACCATACACTTCTAACCAGTGGCTGTTGGCAATTTACATGCCGCCCATCAGCATAACAAGGCTCCCAGTTCTCCATGGCCTGTCCTGCCTTTCTGGATTTTACACTTTTTTCAGATGGCCCTTTTGACCGGGGAGAAGTGAGACTTCATTGTAGTGCAGATTTCCTTTGCAAGCTTGCTTGGTTGGCCAAAAAGGGCGTATGCGTTTTTTCCTGAATATATTCAGGAAAAAACGCATACGCCCTTTTTGGCCAAGTGCATCATTGTCGACGTTCTGCCTCTTTTCCTATGCTTTAAATGCAATTCCAGTCTACCTCCTGAAATCGGTTTCCTGCAATTCTGCCCCGTTTTCAAGTCCTCTTGGCAGCCTTACTTCAGTATATTTTTGGACGATAGCTGTCATTTATAACTCTGCAGGTTTGTGAATTACAGTGCCCCTGAGCTCCTTTCTTCAACTCGCTTTCTTGTGAGCTGGCCGCAACACCGCAGGATTGCTTCAGGCCCTAATCTGGTTCCGGCACGGCACGCTGAGCCTTTGGTTAATTCCTCTTCCTGGTGGGAAATGAGAGTTCAATTTGCCCGTCCAGACACCTCCAGCTAGTCTCTCATTGGTTCTCCCTTTTCCTGTTCATCTTCCGCAGAAATTGCAACATGGGCCAAACAGGAGGTTAAAGGCACTGACTCTCCAAGTCAGGAGAGTGTTAGTAAAGTGTCTGGAATGTTGCACCCGAGTACCAGGGGACGAGAACTGAGACATATTGGAACACGTCTCCCGATCACATGGTTGATCATGCTCTGGGTTCCACATGCCTGAATTAGCTGAAGGAAGAATCCCTTAAACGTGGAGAGTTGAGACCCGTGGAATGGGTACCATGCAATATGACTTCAAAGGGTCTTCATTTGCTCACCGAACCTCTCCAATCCTATCACTGCTCCGTTTATGCCCCTGTACACACGCTTGATTCTCTTTTGGAGACATAGCAATCCATAAGTTTTAAGATACTTTCTAGTCAGCTACATTCTTAGGCGTTTAATATGGGGTGTTGAGTCTATTTCGTTGAGCAAGGAGTAGCTCTTGTCTACTCCATATTTGGCTTAAGGAACTTTATCTGTGCTCATTTCAATCTCTGGTTTTATCCAGCACCCCAACTCACCTTTCCCCTTAAGCAAGCATAAGTTGGTTTTCTAAATTTGAGACCCTGTTCTGTTTTGTAATCCAGTTCCTGTGTAGCCAAGTTTACATTCCGTGTATTAGTGATATCTTATGATTTTTTTTATTGTGTGACTTACTTCAGTTAGAATCATCATACCTGAATCCACTCATTATGCTGTTACGGGCCTGATGACATAGATTTCATTGCTGAGTGATATTGCATTGTACGTAAGTACCACAACTTCTTTATCCATTTTTCACTTTCTGCGATATTGAACTTGTCCCGTAAACGAGTTTCTTGTAAACAGAGCCGTCCCAAACTTTGGGGTGGCTGTGTCTTTTTGATTTTAATTTCCCTAAGCTATAGGACCATAAGTGGAAGTGCCCTAGGCTCTGTTGCTTTGTTTTTTAGATGTTTCAGGAAACACCATACACTTCTCCCGAGTGGCTGTTGGCAATTTATATCCCGCCCATCAGCATAACAAGGCTCCCAGTTCTCCATGGCCTGTCCTGCCTTTCTGGATTTTACACTTTTTTCAGATGGCCCTTTTGACCAGGGGGAAGTGAGACTTCACTGTAGTGCAGATTTCCTTTGCAAGCTTGCTTGGTTGGCCAAAAAGGGCGTATGCGTTTTTTCCTGAATATATTCAGGAAAAAACGCATACGCCCTTTTTGGCCAAGTGCATCATTGTGGATGTTCTGCCTCTTTTCCTATGCTTTAAATGCAATTCCAGTCTACCTCCTGAAATCGGTTTCCTGCAATTCTGCCCCGTTTTCAAGTCCTCTTGGCAGCCTTACTTCAGTATATTTTTGGACGATAGCTGTCATTTATAACTCTGCAGGTTTGTGAATTACAGTGCCCCTGAGCTCCTTTCTTCAACTCGCTTTCTTGTGAGCTGGCCGCAACACCGCAGGATTGCTTCAGGCCCTAATCTGGTTCCGGCACAGCACGCTGAGCCTTTGGTTAATTCCTCTTCCTGGTGGGAAATGAGAGTTCAATTTGCCCGTCCAGACACCTCCAGCTAGTCTCTCATTGGTTCTCCCTATTCCTGTTCGTCTTCCGCAGAAATTGCAAACTGGGCCAAACAGGAGGTTAAAGGCACTGACTCTCCAAGTCGGGAGAGTGTTAGTAAAGCGTCTGGAATGTTGCACCCGAGTACCAGGGGACGAGAACTGAGCCATATTGGAACACGTCTCCCGATCACACGGTTGATCATACTCTGGGTTCCACATGCATGCTTTAGCTGAAGGAAGAATCCCTTAAACCTGGAGAGTTGAGACCCGTGGAATGGGTACCATGCAATATGACTTCAAAGGGTCTTCATTTGCTCACGGAACCTCTCCAATCCTATCACTGCTGTGTTTATGCCCCTGTACACACGCATGATTCTCTTTCGGAGACATAGCAATCCATAGGTTTTAAGATACTTACTAGTCAGGTACATTCTTAGGCGTTTAATATGGGGTGTTGAGTCCATTTCGTTGAGCAAGGAGTAGCTCTTGTCTATTCCATATTTGGCGTAAGGAACTTTATCTGTGCTCATTTCAATCTCTGGTTTTATGCAGCACCCCAACTCACATTTCCCCTTAAGCAAGCATAAGTTGGTTTTCTAAATTTGAGACCCTCTTCTCTTTTGTAATCCAGTTCCTGTGTAGCCAAGTTTACATTCCGTGTATTAGTGATATCTTATGATGTTGCTTTTTCTGTGTGACTTATTTCAGTTAGAATCATCGTACCTGAATCCACTCATTATGCTGCTACGGGCCTGATGAGATAGATATAATTGCTGAGTGATATTGCATTGTACGTAAGTACCACAACTTCTTTATCCATTTTTCACTTTCTGCGATATTGAACTTGTCCCGTAAACGAGTTTCTTGTAAACAGAGCCGTCCCAAACTTTGGGGTGGCTGTGTCTTTTTGATTTTAATTTCCCTAAGCTATAGGACCATAAGTGGAAGTGCCCTAGGCTCTGTTGCTTTGTTTTTTAGATGTTTCAGTAAACACCATACACTTCTCCCGAGTGGCTGTTGGCAATTTATATCCCGCCCATCAGCATAACAAGGCTCCCAGTTCTCCATGGCCTGTCCTGCCTTTCTGGATTTTACACTTTTTTCAGATGGCCCTTTTGACCAGGGGGAAGTGAGACTTCACTGTAGTGCAGATTTCCTTTGCAAGCTTGCTTGGTTGGCCAAAAAGGACGTATGCGTTTTTTCCTGAATATATTCAGGAAAAAACGCATACGCCCTTTTTGGCCAAGTGCATCATTGTCGACGTTCTGCCTCTTTTCCTATGCTTTAAATGCAATTCCAGTCTACCTCCTGAAATCGGTTTCCTGCAATTCTGCCCCGCTTTCAAGTCCTCTTGGCAGCCTTACTTCAGTATATTTTTGGACGATAGCTGTCATTTATAACTCTGCAGGTTTGTGAATTACAGTGCCCCTGAGCTCCTTTCTTCAACTCGCTTTCTTGTGAGCTGGCCGCAACACCGCAAGATTGCTTCAGGCCCTAATCTGGTTCCGGCACGGCACGCTGAGCCTTTGGTTAATTCCTCTTCCTGGTGGGAAATGAGAGTTAAATTTGCCCGTCCAAACACCTCCAGCTAGTCTCTCATTGTTTCTCGCTATTCCTGTTCATCTTCCGCAGAAATTGCAAACTGGGCCAAACAGGAGGTTAAAGGCACTGACTCTCCAACTCGGGAGAGTGTCAGTAAAGCATCTGGAATGTTGCACCCGAGTACCAGGGGACGAGAACTGAGACATAGTGGAACACGTCTCCCGATCACACGGCTGATCATACTCTGGGTTCCACATGCATGTTTTAGCTGAAGGAAGAATCCCTTAAACCTGGAGAGTTGAGACCCGTGGAATGGGTACCATGCAATATGACTTCAAAGGGTCTTCATTTGCTCAGCGAACCTCTCCAATCCTATCACTGCTGCGTTTATGCCCCTGTATACATGCTTGATTGTCTTTCGGAGACATAGCAATCGATAGGTTTTAAGATACTTACTAGTCAGGTTCATTCTTAGGCGTTTAATATGGGGTGTTGAGTCCATTTCGTTGAGCAAGGAGTAGCACTTGTCTACTCCATATTTGGCTTAAGGAACTTTATCTGTGCTCATTTCAATCTCTGGTTTTATGCAGCACCCCAACTCACCTTTCCCCTTAAGCAAGCATAAGTTGGTTTTCTAAATTTGAGACCTTGTTCTGTTTTGTAATCCAGTTCCTGTGTAGCCAAGTTTACATTCCGTGTATTAGTGATATCTTATGTTTCTTTTTCTGTGTGACTTATTTCAGTTAGAATCATCATACCTGAATCCACTCATTATGCTGCTACGGGCCTGATGACATAGATTTCATTGCTTAGTGATATTGCATTGTACTTAAGTACCACAACTTCTTTATCCATTTTTCACTTTCTGCGATATTGAACTTGTACCGTAAACGAGGTTCTTGTAAACAGAGCCGTCCCAAACTTTGGGGTGGCTGTGTCTTTTTGATTTTAATTTCCCTAAGCTATAGGACCATAAGTGGAAGTGCCCTAGGCTCTGTTGCTTTGTTTCTTAGATGTTTCAGGAAACACCATACACTTCTCCCCAGTGGCTGCTGTCAATTTACATTCCACCCATCAGCATAACAAGGCTCCCAGTTCTCCAACGACTGTCCTGCCTTTCTGGATTTTACACTTTTTTCAGATGGCCCTTTTGACCGGGGGGAAGTGAGACTGCATTGTAGTGCAGATTTCCTTTGCAAGCTTGCTTGGTTGGCCAAAAAGGGCGTATGCGTTTTTTCCTGAATATATTCAGGAAAAAACGCATACGCCCTTTTTGGCCAAGTGCATCATTGTCCACGTTCTGCCTCTTTTCCTATGCTTTAAATGCAATTGCAGTCTACCTCCTGAAATCGGTTTCCTGCAATTCTGCCCCACTTTCAATTCCTCTTGGCAGCCTTACTTCAGTATATTTTTGGACGAAAGCTGTCATTTATAACTCTGCAGGTTTGTGAATTACAGTGCCCCTGAGCTCCTTTCTTCAACTCGCTTTCTTGTGAGCTAGCCGCAACACCGCAGGATTGCTTCAGGCCCTAATCTGGTTCCGGCACGGCATGCTGCGCCTTTGCTTAATTCCTCTTCCTGGTGGGAAATGAGAGTTAAAATTGCCCGTCCAGACACCTCCAGCTAGTCTCTCATTGGTCCTTCCTATCCCTGTTCATCTTCCGCACAAATTGCAAACTGGGCCAAACAGGAGGTTAAAGGCACTAACTCTCCAAGTCGGGAGAGTGTTAGTAAAGCGTCTGGAATGTTGCACCCGAGTACCAGGGGACGAGAACTGAGACATATTGGAACACGTCTCCCGATCACACGGTTGTTCATACTCTGGGTTCCACATGCATGTTTCAGCTGAAGGAAGAATTCCTTAAACCTGGAGAGTTGAGACCCGTGGAATGGGTACCATGCAATATGACTTCAAAGGGTCTTCATTTGCTCACCGAACCTCTCCAATCCTATCACTGCTGCGTTTATGCCCCTGTACACATGCTTGATTCTCTTTCGGAGACATAGCAATCCATAGGTTTTAAGATACTTACTAGTCAGGTACATTCTTAGGCGTTTAATATGGGGTGTTGAGTCCATTTCATTGAGCAAGGAGTAGCTCTTGTCTATTCCATATTTGGCTTAAGGAACTTTATCTGTGCTCATTTCAATCTCTGGTTTTATGCAGCACCCCAACTCACCTTTCCCCTTAAGCAAGCATAAGTTGGTTTTCTTCATTTGACACCCTGTTCTGTTTTGTAATTCAGTTTTTGTGTAGCCAAGTTTACATTCCATGTATTAGTGATATCTTATGATGTTTCTTTTTCTGTGTGACTTATTTCAGCTAGAATCGTCATACCTGAATCCACTCACTATGCTCCTACGGGCATGATGACATAGATGTCATTGCTGAGTGATATTGCATTGTACGTAAGTACCACAACTTCTTTATCCATTTTTCACTTTCTGCGATATTGAACTTGTACCATAAACAAGGTTCTTGTAAACAGAGCTGTCCCAAACTTTGGGGTGGCTGTGTCTTTTTGATTTTAATTTCCCTAAGCTATAGGACCATAAGTGGAAGTGCCCTAGGCTCTGTTGCTTTGTTTTTTAGATATTTCAGGAAACATCATACACTTCTCCCCAGTGGCTGTTGGCAATTTACATCCCGCCCATCAGCATAAAAAGTCTCCCAGTTCTCCATGACCTGTCCTGCCTTTCTGGATTTTACACTTTTTTCAGATGGCCCTTTTGACCAGGGGGAAGTGAGACTTCATTGTAGTGCAGATTTCCTTTGCAAGCTTGCTTGGTTGGCCAAAAAGTGCGTATGCGTTTTTTCCTGAATATATTCAGGAAAAAACGCATATGCCCTTTTTGGCCAAGTGCATCATTGTCGACGTTCTGCCTCTTTTCCTATGCTTTAAATGCAATTCCAGTCTACCTCCTGAAATCGGTTTCCTGCAATTCTGCCCCGCTTTCAAGTCCTCTTGGCAGCCTTACTTCAGTATATTTTTGGACGATAGCTGTCATTTATAACTCTGCAGGTTTGTGAATTACAGTGCCCCTGAGCTCCTTTCTTCAACTCGCTTTCTTGTGAGCGGGCGCAACACCGCAGGATTGCTTCAGGCCCTAATCTGGTTCCGGCACGGCACGCTGAGCCTTTGGTTAATTCCTCTTCCTGGTGGGAAATGAGACTGAAATTTGCCCGTCCAGACACCTCCAGCTAGTCTGTCATTGCTCCTACCTATTCCTGTTCATCTTCCGCCGAAATTGCAATCTGGGCCAAACAGGAGGTTAAAGTCACTGACTCTCCAAGTCAGGAGAGTGTTAGTAAAGCGTCTGGAATGTTGCACCCGAGTACCAGTGGACAAAAACTGAGACATATTTGAACACGTCTCCTGATCACACGGTTGATCATACTCTGGGTTCCACATGCATGTTTCAGCTGAAGGAAGAATCCCTTAAACCTGGAGAGTTGAGACCCGTGGAATGGGTAGCATGTAATATGACTTCAAAGGGTCATTCTTTGCTCACAGAACCTCTCAAATCCTATCACTGCTGCGTTTATGCCCCTGTACACATGCTTGATTCTCTTTCGGAGACATAGCAATCCATAGGTTTTAAGATACTTACTAGTCAGGTACATTCTTAGGCGTTTAATATGGGGTGTTGAGTCCATTTCGTTGAATAAGGAGTAGCTCTTGTCTATTACATATTTGGCTTAAGGAACTTTATCTGTGTTCATTTCAATCTCTGGTTTTATGCTGCATCCCAACTCACCTTTCCCCTTAAGCAAGCATAAGTTGGTTTTCTAAATTTGAGACCCTGTTCTGTTTTGTAATTCAGTTCCTGTGTAGCCAAGTTTACATTCCGTGTATTAGTGATATCTTATGATGTTTCTTTTTCTGTGTGACTTATTTCAGTTAGAATCATCATACCTGAATCCACTCTATGCTGTTACGGGCCTGATGACGTAGATTTCATTGCTGAGTGATATTGCATTGTACGTAAGTACCACAACTTCTTTATCCATTTTTCACTTTCTGCGATATTGAACTTGTACCATAAACGAGGTTCTTGTAAACAGAGCCGTCCCAAACATTTGGGTGGCTGTGTCTTTTTGATTTTAATTTCCCTAAGCTATAGGACCATAAGTGGAAGTGCCCTAGGCTCTCTTGCTTTGTTTTTTAGATGTTTCAGGAAACACCATACACTTCTCCCAAGTGGCTGTTGGCAATTTACATCCCACCCATCAGCATAACAATGCTCCCAGTTCTCCATGGCCTGTCCTGCCTTTCTGGATTTTACACTTTTTTCAGATGGCCCTTTTGACCGGGGGGAAGTGAGACTTCATTGTAGTGCAGATTTCCTTTGCAAGCTTGCTTGGTTGGCCAAAAAGGGCGTATGCGTTTTTTCCTGAATATATTCAGGAAAAAACGCATACGCACTTTTTGGCCAAGTGCATCATTGTGGACGTTCTGCCTCTTTTCCTATGCTTTAAATGCAATTCCAGTCTACCTCCTGAAATCGGTTTCCTGCAATTCTGCCCCGCTTTCAAGTCCTCTTGGCAGCCTTACTTCAGTATATTTTTGGACGATAGCTGTCATTTATAACTCTGCAGGTTTGTGAATTACAGTGCCCCTGAGCTCCTTTCTTCAACTCGCTTTCTTGTGAGCTGACCGCAGCACCGCAGGATTGCTTCAGGCCCTAATCTGGTTCCGGCATGGCACGCTGAGCCTTTGGATAATTCCTCTTACTGGTGGGAAATGAGAGTTAAATTTGCCTGTCCAGACACCTCCAGCTAGTCTCTCATTGGTTCTCCCTATTCCTGTTCATCTTCCGCAGAAATTGCAAACTGGGCCAAACAGGAGGTTAAAGGCACTGACTCTCCAAGTCAGGAGAGTGTTAGTAAATCGTCTGGAATGTTGCACCCGAGTACCAGGGGACGACAACTGAGACATATTTGAACACATCTCCCGATCACATGGTTGATCATACTCTGGGTTCCACATGCATGTTTCAGCTGAAGGAAGATTCCCTTAAACCTGGAGAGTTGAGAACCGTGGAATGGGTACCATGCAATATGACTTCAAAGGGTCTTCATTTGCTCACCGAACCTCTCCAATCCTAACACTTCTGCGTTTATGTTCCTGGACACATGCTTGATTCTCTTTCAGAGACATAGCAATCCATAGGTTTTAAGATACTTACTAGTCAGGTACATTCTTAGGCGTTTAATATGCGGTGTTGAGTCCATTTCGTTGAATAAGGAGTAGTTCTTGTCTATTCCATATTTGGCTTAAGGAACTTTATCTGTGTTCATTTCAATCTCTGGTTTTATGCTGCATCCCAACTCACCTTTCCCCTTAAGCAAGCATAAGTTGGTTTTCTAAATTTGAGACCCTGTTCTGTTTTGTAATTCAGTTCCTGTGTAGCCAAGTTTACATTCCGTGTATTAGTGATATCTTATGATGTTTCTTTTTCTGTGTGACTTATTTCAGTTAGAATCATCATACCTGAACCCACTCATTTTGTGCTACAGGCCTGTTGACAGAGATTTCATTGCTGAGTGATATTGCATTGTATGTAAGTAGCACAAATTCTTTATCCATTTTTCACTTTCTGCGATATTGAACTTGTACCATAAACGAGGTTCTTGTAAACAGAGCCATCCCAAACATTTGGGTGGCTGTGTCTTTTTGATTTTAATTTCCCTAAGCTATAGGACCATAAGTGGAAGTGCCCTAGGGTATCTTGCTTTGTTTTTTAGATGTTTCAGGAAACACCATACACTTCTCCCGAGTGGCTGTTGGCAATTTACATCCCACCCATCAGCATAACAATGCTCCCAGTTCTCCATGGCCTGTCCTGCCTTTCTGGATTTTACACTTTTTTCAGATGGCCCTTTTGACCGCGGGGAAGTGAGACTTCATTGTAGTGCAGATTTCCTTTGCAAGCTTGCTTGGTTGGCCAAAAAGGGCGTATGCGTTTTTTCCTGAATATATTCAGGAAAAAACGCATACGCACTTTTTGGCCATGTGCATCATTGTTGACGTTCTGCCTCTTTTCCTATGCTTTAAATGCAATTCCAGTCTACGTCCTGAAATCGGTTTCCTGCAATTCTGCCCCGCTTTCAAGTCCTCTTGGCAGCCTTACTTCAGTATATTTTTGGACGATAGCTGTCATTTATAACTCTGCAGGTTTGTGAATTACAGTGCCCCTGAGCTCCTTTCTTCAACTCGCTTTCTTGTGAGCTGGCCGCAGCACCGCAGGATTGCTTCAGGCCCTAATCTGGTTCCGGCATGGCACGCTGAGCCTTTGGATAATTCCTCTTACTGGTGGGAAATGAGAGTTAAATTTGCCCGTCCAGACACCTCCAGCTAGTCTCTCATTGGTTCTCCCTATTCCTGTACATCTTCCGCGGAATTTGCAAACTGGGTCAAACAGGAGGTTAAAGGCACTGACTCTCCAAGTTGGGAGAGTGTTAGTAAAGCGTCTGGAATGTTGCACCCGAGTACCAGGGGACGAAAACTGAGACATATTGGAACACGTCTCCCGATCACATGGTTGATCATACTCTGGGTTCCGTATGCATGTTTCAGCTGAAGGAAGAATTCCTTAAACCTGGAGAGTTGAGACCCGTGGAATGGGTACCATGCAATATGACTTCAAAGGGTCTTCATTTGCTCACCGAACCTCTCCAATCCTATCACTGCTGCGTTTATGCCCCTGTACACATGGTTGATTCTCTTTCAGAGACATAGCAATCCATAGGTTTTAAGATACTTACTAGTCAGGTACATTCATTGGCGTTTAATATGGGGTGTTGAGTCCATTTCGTTGAGCAAGGAGTAGCTCTTGTCTATTCCATATTTGGCTTAAGGAACTTTATCTGTGCTCATTTCAATCTCTGGTTTTATGAAGCACCCCAACTCACCTTTCCCCTTAAGCAAGCATAAGTTGGTTTTCTAAATTTGAGACCCTGTTCTGTTTTGTAATTCAGTTCCTGTGTAGCCAAGTTTACATTCCGTGTATTAGTGATATCTTACGATGTTTCTTTTTCTGTGTGACTTATTTCAGTTAGAATCATCATACCTGAACCCACTCATTTTCTGCTACAGGCCTGTTGACAGAGATTTCATTGCTGAGTGATATTGCATTGTACGTAAGTAGCAGAAATTCTTTATCCATTTTTCACTTTCTGCGATATTGAACTTGTACCATAAACGAGGTTCTTGTAAACAGAGCCGTCCCAAACTTTGGGGTGGCTGTGTCTTTTTGATTTTAATTTCCCTAAGCTATAGGACCATAAGTGGAAGTGCCCTAGGCTCTGTTGCTTTGTTTTTTAGATGTTTCAGGAAACACCATACACTTCTCCCTAGTGGCTGTTGGCAATTTACAACCCGCCCATCAGCATAACAAGGCTCCCAGTTCTCCATGGCCTGTCCTTCCTTTCTGGATTTTACACTTTTTTCAGATGGCCCCTTTGACAGGGGGGAAGTGAAACTTCATTGTAGTGCAGATTTCCAGTGCAAGCTTGCTTGGTTGGCCAAAAAGGGCGTATGCGTTTTTTCCTGAATATATTCAGGAAAAAACGCATACGCCCTTTTTGGCCAAGTGCATCATTGTCCACGTTCTGCCTCTTTTCCTATGCTTTAAATGCAATTCCAGTCTACCTCCTAAAATCGGTTTCCTGCAATTCTGCCCCGCTTTCAAGTCCTCTTGGCAGCCTTACTTCAGTATATTTTTGGACGATAGCTGTCATTTATAACTCTGCACGTTTGTGAATTACAGTGACCGTGAGCTCCTTTCTTGAACTTGCTTTCTTGTGAGCTGGCCACAACACCGCAGGATTGCTTCAGACCCTAATCTGGTTACGGCACGGCACGCTGAGCCTTTGGTTAATTCCTCTTCCTGGTGGGAAATGAGAGTTAAATTTGCCCGTCCAGAAACGTCCAGCTAGTCTCTCATTGGTTCTCCCTATTCCTGTTCATCTTCCGCAGAAATTGCAAACTGGGCCAAACAGGAGGTTAAAGGCACTGACTCTCCAAGTCGGGAGAGTGTTAGTAAAGCGTCTGGAATGTTGCACCCGAGTACCAGGGGACGAAAACTGAGACATATTTTAACACGTCTCCCGATCACACGGTTGATCATACTCTGGGTTCCACAGGCATGTTTCAGCTGAAGGAAGAATCCCTTAAACCTGGAGAGTTGAGACCCGTGGAATGGGTACCATGCATTATGACTTCAAAGGGTCTTCATTTGCTCACCGAACCTCTCCAATCCTATCACTGCTGCGTTTATGCAACTGTACACACGCTTGATTCTCTTTCAGAGACATAGCAATCCATAGGGTTTAAGATACTTACTAGTCAGGTACATTCTTCGGCATTTAATATGGGGTGTTGAGTCCATTTCGTTGAGCAAGGAGTAGCTCTTGTCTATTCCATATTTGGCTTAAGGAACTTTATCTGTGCTCATTTCAATCTCTGGTTTTATGCAGCACCCCAACTCACCTTTCCCCTTAAGCAAGCATAAGTTGGTTTTCTTCATTTGAGACCCTGTTCTGTTTTGTAATTCAGTTTCTGTGTAGCCAAGTTTACATTCCATGTATTAGTGATATCTTATGTTGTTTCTTTTTCTGTGTGACTTATTTCAGTTAGAATCATCATACCTGAGCCCACTCATTTTCTGCTACAGGCCTGTTGACATAGATTTCATTGCTGAGTGATATTGCATTGTACGTAAGTACCACAACTTCTTTATCCATTTTGCGCTTTCTGCGATATTGAACTTGTACCGTAAAAGAGGTTCTTGTAAACAGAGCCGTCCCAAACTTTGGGGTGGCTGTGTCTTTTTGATTTTAATTTCCCTAAGCTATAGGACCATAAGTGGAAGTGCCCTAGGCTCTGTTGCTTTGTTTTTTAGATGTTTCAGGAAACACCATACAGTTCTCCGCAGTGGCTGTTGGCAATTTACATCCCGCCCATCAGCATAACAAGGCTCCCAGTTCTCCATGGCCTGTCCTGCCTTTCTGGATTTTACACTTTTTTCAGATGGCCCTTTTGACCAGGCGGAAGTGAGACTTCATTGTAGTGCAGATTTCCTTTGCAAGCTTGCTTGGTTGGCCAAAAAGGGCGTATGCGTTTTTTCCTGAATATATTCAGGAAAAAACGCATACGCACTTTTTGGCCAAGTGCATCATTGTGGACGTTCTGCCTCTTTTCCTATGCTTTAAATGCAATTCCAGTCTACCTCCTGAAATCGGTTTCCTGCAATTCTGCCCCGCTTTCAAGTCCTCTTGGCAGCCTTACTTCAGTATATTTTTGGACGATAGCTGTCATTTATAACTCTGCAGGTTTGTGAATTACAGTGCCCCTGAGCTCCTTTCTTCAACTCGCTTTCTTGTGAGCTGACCGCAGCACCGCAGGATTGCTTCAGGCCCTAATCTGGTTCCGGCATGGCACGCTGAGCCTTTGGATAATTCCTCTTACTGGTGGGAAATGAGAGTTAAATTTGCCTGTCCAGACACCTCCAGCTAGTCTCTTATTGGTTCTCCCTATTCCTGTTCATCTTCCGCAGAAATTGCAAACTGGGCCAAACAGGACGTTAAAGGCACTGACTCTCCAAGTCAGGAGAGTGTTAGTAAATCGTCTGGAATGTTGCACCCGAGTACCAGGGGACGACAACTGAGACATATTTGAACACGTCTCCCGATCACATGGTTGATCATACTCTGGGTTCCACATGCATGTTTCAGCTGAAGGAAGATTCCCTTAAACCTGGAGAGTTGAGACCCGTGGAATGGGTACCATGCAATATGACTTCAAAGGGTCTTCATTTGCTCACCGAACCTCTCCAATCCTATCACTGCTGCATTTATGCCCCTGTACACATGGTTGATTCTCTTTCAGAGACATAGCAATCCATAGGTTTTAAGATACTTACTAGTCAGGTACATTCATTGGCGTTTAATATGGGGTGTTGAGTCCATTTCGTTGAGCAAGGAGTAGCTCTTGTCTATTCCATATTTGGCTTAAGGAACTTTATCTGTGCTCATTTCAATCTCTGGTTTTATGAAGCACCCCAACTCACCTTTCCCCTTAAGCAAGCATAAGTTGGTTTTCTAAATTTGAGACCCTGTTCTGTTTTGTAATTCAGTTCCTGTGTAGCCAAGTTTACATTCCGTGTATTAGTGATATCTTACGATGTTTCTTTTTCTGTGTGACTTATTTCAGTTAGAATCATCATACCTGAACCCACTCATTTTCTGCTACAGGCCTGTTGAGAGAGATTTCATTGCTGAGTGATATTGCATTGTACGTAAGTAGCAGAAATTCTTTATCCATTTTTCACTTTCTGCGATATTGAACTTGTACCATAAACGAGGTTCTTGTAAACAGAGCCGTCCCAAACTTTGGGGTGGCTGTGTCTTTTTGATTTTAATTTCCCTAAGCTATAGGACCATAAGTGGAAGTGCCCTAGGCTCTGTTGCTTTGTTTTTTAGATGTTTCAGGAAACACCATACACTTCTCCCTAGTGGCTTTTGGCAATTTACAACCCGCCCATCAGCATAACAAGGCTCCCAGTTCTCCATGGCCTGTCCTTCCTTTCTGGATTTTACACTTTTTTCAGATGGCCCCTTTGACAGGGGGGAAGTGAAACTTCATTGTAGTGCAGATTTCCAGTGCAAGCTTGCTTGGTTGGCCAAAAAGGGCGTATGCGTTTTTTCCTGAATATATTCAGGAAAAAACGCATACGCCCTTTTTGGCCAAGTGCATCATTGTCCACGTTCTGCCTCTTTTCCTATGCTTAAAATGCAATTCCAGTCTACCTCCTAAAATCGGTTTCCTGCAATTCTGCCCCGCTTTCAAGTCCTCTTGGCAGCCTTACTTCAGTATATTTTTGGACGATAGCTGTCATTTATAACTCTGCACGTTTGTGAATTACAGTGACCGTGAGCTCCTTTCTTGAACTTGCTTTCTTGTGAGCTGGCCACAACACCGCAGGATTGCTTCAGACCCTAATCTGGTTACGGCACGGCACGCTGAGCCTTTGGTTAATTCCTCTTCCTGGTGGGAAATGAGAGTTAAATTTGCCCGTCCAGAAACGTCCAGCTAGTCTCTCATTGGTTCTCCCTATTCCTGTTCATCTTCCGCAGAAATTGCAAACTGGGCCAAACAGGAGGTTAAAGGCACTGACTCTCCAAGTCGGGAGAGTGTTAGTAAAGCGTCTGGAATGTTGCACCCGAGTACCAGGGGACGAAAACTGAGACATATTTTAACACGTCTCACGATCACACGGTTGATCATACTCTGGGTTCCACAGGCATGTTTCAGCTGAAGGAAGAATCCCTTAAACCTGGAGAGTTGAGACCCGTGGAATGGGTACCATGCATTATGACTTCAAAGGGTCTTCATTTGCTCACCGAACCTCTCCAATCCTATCACTGCTGCGTTTATGCAACTGTACACACGCTTGATTCTCTTTCAGAGACATAGCAATCCATAGGGTTTAAGATACTTACTAGTCAGGTACATTCTTCGGCATTTAATATGGGGTGTTGAGTCCATTTCGTTGAGCAAGGAGTAGCTCTTGTCTATTCCATATTTGGCTTAAGGAACTTTATCTGTGCTCATTTCAATCTCTGGTTTTATGCAGCACCCCAACTCACCTTTCCCCTTAAGCAAGCATAAGTTGGTTTTCTTCATTTGAGACCCTGTTCTGTTTTGTAATTCAGTTTCTGTGTAGCCAAGTTTACATTCCATGTATTAGTGATATCTTATGTTGTTTCTTTTTCTGTGTGACTTATTTCAGTTAGAATCATCATACCTGAGCCCACTCATTTTCTGCTACAGGCCTGTTGACATAGATTTCATTGCTGAGTGATATTGCATTGTACGTAAGTACCACAACTTCTTTATCCATTTTGCGCTTTCTGCGATATTGAACTTGTACCGTAAAAGAGGTTCTTGTAAACAGAGCCGTCCCAAACTTTGGGGTGGCTGTGTCTTTTTGATTTTAATTTCCCTAAGCTATAGGACCATAAGTGGAAGTGCCCTAGGCTCTGTTGCTTTGTTTTTTAGATGTTTCAGGAAACACCATACAGTTCTCCCCAGTGGCTGTTGGCAATTTACATCCCGCCCATCAGCATAACAAGGCTCCCAGTTCTCCATGGCCTGTCCTGCCTTTCTGGATTTTACACTTTTTTCAGATGGCCCTTTTGACCAGGCAGAAGTGAGACTTCATTGTAGTGCAGATTTCCTTTGCAAGCTTGCTTGGTTGGCCAAAAAGGGCGTATGCGTTTTTTCCTGAATATATTCAGGAAAAAACGCATACGCCCTTTTTGGCCAAGTGCATCATTGTGGACGTTCTGCCTCTTTTCCTATGCTTTAAATGCAATTCCAGTCTACCTCCTGAAATCGGTTTCCTGCAATTCTGCCCCGCTTTCAAGTCCTCTTGGCAGCCTTACTTCAGTATATTTTTGGACGATAGCTGACATTTATAACTCTGCAGGTTTGTGAATTACAGTGCCGCTGAGCTCCTTTCTTCAACTCGCTTTCTTGTGAGCGGGCCACAACACCGCAGGATTGCTTCAGGCCCTAATCTTGTTCCGGCACGGCACGCTGAGCCTTTGGTTAATTCCTCTTCCTGGTGGGAAATGAGAGTTAAATTTGCCCGTCCAGACACCTCCAGCTAGTCTCTCATTGGTTCTCCCTATTCCTGTTCATATTCCGCAGAAATTGCAAACTGGGCCAAAAGGACGTTAAAGGCACTGACTCTCCAAGTCGGGAGAGTGTTAGTAAAGTGTCTGGAATGTTGCACCCAAGTACCAGGGGACGAGAACTGAGATATATTGGCACACGTCTCCCGATCACACGGTTGATCATACTCTGGGTTCCACATGCATGTTTTAGCTGAAGGAAGAATCCCTTAAACCTGGAGAGTTGAGACCCGTGGAATGGGTACCATGCAATATGATTTCAAAGGGTCTTCGTTTGCTCACCGAACCTCTCCAATCCTATCACTGCTGCGTTTATGCCCCTGTACACATGCTTGATTCTCTTTCAGAGACATAGCAATCCATAGGTTTTAAGATACTTACTAGTCAGGTACATTCTTAGGCGTTTAATATGGGGTGTTGAGTCCATTTCATTGAACAAGGTGTAGCACTTGTCTATTCCATATTTGGCTTAAGGAACTTTATCTGTGCTCATTTCAATCTCTGGTTTTATGCAGCACCCCAACTCACCTTTCCCCTTAAGCAAGCATAAGTTGGTTTTCTAAATTTGAGACCCTGTTCTGTTTTTTAATCCAGTTCCTGTGTAGCCAAGTTTACATTCCGTGTATTAGTGATATCTTATGATGTTTCTTTTTCTGTGTGACTTATTTCAGTTAGAATCATCATACCTGAACCCACTCATTTTCTGCTACAGGCCTGTTGACATAGATTTCATTGCTGAGTGATATTGCATTGTACGTAAGTACCACAACTTCTTTATCCATTTTTCGCTTTCTGCGATATTGAACTTGTACCATAAACGAGGTTCTTGTAAACAGAGCCATCCCAAACTTTGGGGTGGCTGTGTCTTTTTTATTTTAATTTCCCTAAGCTATAGGACCATAAGTGGAAGTGCCCTAGGCTCTGTTGCTTTGTTTCTTAGATGTTTCAGGAAACACCATACACTTCTCCCGAGTGGCTGTTGGCAATTTACATCCCGCCCATCAGCATAACAGGGCTCCCAGTTCTCCATGGCCTGTCCTGCCTTTCTGGATTTTACACTTTTTTCAGATGGCCCTTTTGACTGTGGGGAAGTGAGACTTCATTGTAGTGCAGATTTCCTTTGCAAGCTTGCTTGGTTGGCCAAAAATGGTGTATGCGTGTTTTCCTGAATATATTCAGGAAAAAACGCATATGACATTTTTGGCCAAGTGCATCATTGTGGACGTTCTTCCTCTTTTCCTATGCTTTAAATGCAATTCCAGTCTACTCCTGAAATCGGTTTCCTGCAATTCTGCCCCGCTTTCAAGTCCTCTTGGCAGCCTTACTTCAGTATATTTTTGGACGATAGCTGTCATTTATAACTCTGCAGGTTTGTGAATTACAGTGCCCCTGAGCTCCTTTCTTCAACTCGCTTTCTTGTGAGCTGGCCGCAACACCGCAGGATTGCTTCAGGCCCTAATCTGGTTCCGGCACGGCACGCTGTGCCTTTGGTTAATTCCTCTTCCTGGTGGGAAATGAGAGTTAAATTTGCCCGTCCAGACACCTCCAGCTTGTCTCTCATTGGTTCTCCCTATTCCTGTTCATCTTCCGCAGAAATTGCAAACTGGGCCAAAAGGACGTTAAAGGCACTGACTCTCCAAGTCGGGAGAGTGTTAGTAAAGTGTCTGGAATGTTACACCCGAGTACCAGGGGACGAGAACTGAGATATATTGGCACACGTCTCCCGATCACATGGTTGATCATACTCTGGGTTCCACATGCATGTTTTAGCTGAAGGAAGAATCCCTTAAACCTGGAGAGTTGAGACCCGTGGAATGGGTACCATGCAATATGATTTCAAAGGGTCTTCGTTTGCTCACCGAACCTCTCCAATCCTATCACTGCTGCGTTTATATCCCTGTACATATGCTTGACTCTCTTTCGGAGACATAGCAATCCATAGGTTTTAAGATACTTACTAGTCAGGTACATTCTTAGGCGTTTAATATGGGGTGTTGAGTCCATTTCATTGAACAAGGAGTAGCACTTGTCTATTCCATATTTGGCTTAAGGAACTTTATCTGTGCTCATTTCAATCTCTGGTTTTATGCAGCGCCCAAACTCACCTTCCCCTTAAGCAAGCATAAGTTGGTTTTCTAAATTTGAGACCCTGTTCTGTTTTGTAATCCATTTCCTGTGTAGCCAAGTTTACATTCCGTGTATTAGTGATATCTTATGATGTTTCTTTTTCTGTGTGACTTATTTCAGTTAGAATCATCATACCTGAACCCACTCATTTTCTGCTACAGGCCTGTTGACATAGATTTCATTGCTGAGTGATATTGCATTGTACGTAAGTACCACAACTGCTTTATCCATTTTTCGCTTTCTGCGATATTGAACTTGTACCATAAACGAGGTTCTTGTAAACAGAGCCATCCCAAACTTTGGGGTGGCTGTGTCTTTTTGATTTTAATTTCCCTAAGCTATAGGACCATAAGTGGAAGTGCCCTAGGCTCCGTTGCTCTGTTTTTTAGATGTTTCAGGAAACACCATACACTTCTCTGGAGTGGCTGTTGGCAATTTACATCCCGCCCATCAGCATAACAAGGCTCCCAGTTCTCCATGGACTATCCTGCCTTTCTCGATTTTACACTTTTTTCAGATGGCCCTTTTGACCGGGGGGAAGTGAGACTTCATTGTAGTGCAGATTTCCTTTGCAAGCTTGCTTGGTTGGCCAAAAATGGTGTATGCGTTTTTTCCTGAATATATTCAGGAAAAAATGCATACGACATTTTTGGCCAAGTGCATCATTTTGGACGTTCTTCCTCTTTTCCTATGCTTTAAATGCAATTCCAGTCTCCCTCCTGAAATCGGTTTCCTGCAATTCTGCCCCGCTTTCAAGTCCTCTTGGCAGCCTTACTTCAGTATATTTTTGGACGATAGCTGTCATTTATAACTCTGCAGGTTTGTGAATTACAGTGCCCCTGAGCTCCTTTCTTCAACTCGCTTTCTTGTGAGCGGGCCACAACACCGCAGGATTGCTTCAGGCCCTAATGTGGTTCCGGCACGGCACGCTGAGCCTTTGGTTAATTCCTCTTCCTGGTGGGAAATGAGAGTTAAATTTGCCTGTCCAGACACCTCCAGCTAGTCTCTCATTGGTCCTCCTTATTCCTGTTCATCTTCCGCAGAATTTGCAAACTGGGCCAAAGAGGAGGTTAAAGGCACTGACTCTCCAAGTCGGGAGATTGTTAGTAAAGTGTCTGGAATGTTGCACCCGAGTACCAGGGGACGAAACTGAGACATATTTGAACACGTCTCCTGATCACACGGTTGATCATACTCTGGGTTCCAGATGCATGTTTCAGCTGAAGGAAGAGTCCCTTAAACCTGGAGAGTTGAGAACCGTGGAATGGGTACCATGCAATATGACTTCAAAGGGTCTTCATTTGCTCACCGAACCTCTCCAATCCTATCACTGCTGCGTTTATGCCCCTGTACACACGCTTGATTCTCTTTCGGAGGCATAGCAATCCATAGGTTTTAAGATACTTACTAATCAGGTACATTCTTAGGCATTTAATATGGGGTGTTGAGTCCATTTCGTTGAGCAAGGAGTAGTTCTTGTCTATTACATATTTGGCTTAAGGAACTTTATCTGTGCTCATTTCAATCTCTGGTTTTATGCAGCACCCCAACTCACATTTCCCCTTAAGCAAGCATAAGTTGGTTTTCTAAATTTGAGACCCTGTTCTCTTTTGTAATCCAGTTCCTGTGTAGCCAAGTTTACATTCCGTGTATTAGTGATATCTTATGTTGTTTCTTTTTCTGTGTGACTTATTTCAGTTAGAATCATCATACCTGAGCCCACTCATTTTCTGCTACAGGCCTGTTGACATAGATTTCATTGCTGAGTGATATTGCATTGTACGTAAGTACCACAACTTCTTTATCCATTTTGCGCTTTCTGCGATATTGAACTTGTACCGTAAAAGAGGATCTTGTAAACAGAGCCGTCCCAAATTTTGGGGTGGCTGTGTCTTTTTGATTTTAATTTCCCTAAGCTATAGGACCGTAAGTGGAATTGACCTAGGCTCTGTTGCTTTGTTTTTTAGATGTTTCAGGAAACACCATACACTTCTCCCGAGTGGCTGTTGGCAATTTACAACCCGCCCATCAGCATAACAAGGCTCCCAGTTCTCCATGGCCTGTCCTGCCTTTCTGGATTTTACACTTTTTTCAGATGGCCCTTTTGACCGGGGGGAAGTGAGACTTAATTGTAGTGCAGATTTCCTTTGCAAGCTTGCTTGGTTGTCCAAAAAGTGCGTATGCGTTTTTTCCTGAATATATTCAGGAAAAAACGCATACGCCCTTTTTGGCCAAGTGCATCATTGTGGACGTTCTGCCTCTTTTCCTATGCTTTAAATGCAATTCCAGTCTCCCTCCTGATATCGGTTTCCTGCAATTCTGCCCCACGTTCAAGTCCTCTTGGCAGCCTTACTTCAGTATATTTTTGGACGATAGCTGTCATTTATAACTCTGCAGGTTTGTGAATTACAGTGCCCCTGAGCTCCTTTCTTCAACTCGCTTTCTTGTGAGCTGGCCGCAACACCGCAGGATTGCTTCAGGCCCTAATCTGGTTCCCCACGGCACGCTGAGACTTTGGTTAATTCCTCTTCCTGGTGGGAAATGAGAGTTAAATTTGCCCGTCCAGACACCTCCAGCTAGTCTCTCATTGGTTCTCCCTATTCCTGTTCATATTCCGCAGAAATTGCAAACTGGGCCAAAAGGACGTTAAACGCACTGACTCTCCAAGTCGGGAGAGTGTTAGTAAAGTGTCTGGAATGTTGCACCCAAGTACCAGGGGACGAGAACTGAGATATATTGGCACACGTCTCCCGATCACACAGTTGATCATACTCTGGGTTCCACATGCATGTTTTAGCTGAAGGAAGAATCCCTTAAACCTGGAGAGTTGAGACCCGTGGAATGGGTACCATGCAATATGATTTCAAAGGGTCTTCGTTTGCTCACCAAACCTCTCCAATCCTATCACTGCTGCGTTTATGCCCCTGTACACATACTTGATTCTCTTTCGGAGACATAGCAATCCATAGGTTTTAAGATACTTACTAGTCAGGTACATTCTTAGGCGTTTAATATGTGGTGTTGAGTCCATTTCATTGAACAAGGAGTAGCACTTGTCTATTCCATATTTGGCTTAAGGAACTTTATCTGTGCTCATTTCAATCTCTGGTTTTATGCAGCACCCCAACTCACCTTTCCCCTTAAGCAAGCATAAGTTGGTTTTCTAAATTTGAGACCCTGTTATGTTTTTTAATCCAGTTCCTGTGTAGCCAATTCTACATTCCGTGTATTAGTGATATCTTATGATGTTTCTTTTTCTGTGTGACTTATTTCAGTTAGAATCATCATACCTGAATCCACTCTATGCTGTTACGGGCCTGATGACGTACATTTCATTGCTGAGTGATATTGCATTGTACGTAAGTACCACAACTTCTTTATCCATTTTTCACTTTCTGCGATATTGAACTTGTACCGTAAACGATGTTCTTGTAAACAGAGCCGTCCCAAACTTTGGGGTGGCTGTGTCTTTTTGATTTTAATTTCCGTAAGCTATAGGACCATAAGTGGAAGTGCCCTAGGCTCCGTTGCTCTGTTTTTTAGATGTTTCAGGAAACACCATACACTTCTCTGGAGTGGCTGTTGGCAATTTACATCCCGCCCATCAGCATAACAAGGCTCCCAGTTCTCCATGGACTATCCTGCCTTTCTCGATTTTACACTTTTTTCAGATGGCCCTTTTGACCGGGGGGAAGTGAGACTTCATTGTAGTGCAGATTTCCTTTGCAAGCTTGCTTGGTTGGCCAAAAATGGTGTATGCGTTTTTTCCTGAATATATTCAGGAAAAAATGCATACGACATTTTTGGCCAAGTGCATCATTTTGGACGTTCTTCCTCTTTTCCTATGCTTTAAATGCAATTCCAGTCTCCCTCCTGAAATCGGTTTCCTGCAATTCTGCCCCGCTTTCAAGTCCTCTTGGCAGCCTTACTTCAGTATATTTTTGGACGATAGCTGTCATTTATAACTCTGCAGGTTTGTGAATTACAGTGCCCCTGAGCTCCTTTCTTCAACTCGCTTTCTTGTGAGCGGGCCACAACACCGCAGGATTGCTTCAGGCCCTAATGTGGTTCCGGCACGGCACGCTGAGCCTTTGGTTAATTCCTCTTCCTGGTGGGAAATGAGAGTTAAATTTGCCCGTCCAGACACCTCCAGCTAGTCTCTCATTGCTCCTACCTATTCCTGTTCATCTTCTGCAGAAATTGCAATCTGGGCCAAACAGGAGGTTAAAGGCACTGACTCTCCAAGTCAGGAGAGTGTTAGTAAAGCGTCTGGAATGTTGCACCCGAGTACCAGTGGACGAAAACTCAGACATATTTGAAAACGTCTCCTGATCACACGGTTGATCATACTCTGGGTTCCACATGCATGTTTCAGCTGAAGGAAGAATCCCTTAAACCTGGAGAGTTGAGACCCGTGGAATGGGTACCATGCAATATGACTTCAAAGGGTCATTCTTTGCTCACTGAACCTCTCAAATCCTATCACTGCTGCGTTTATGCCCCTGTACACACGCTTGATTCTCTTTCGGAGACATAGCAATCCATAGGTTTTAAGATACTTACTAATCAGGTACATTCTTAGGCGTTTAATATGGGGTGTTGAGTCCATTTCGTTGAGCAAGGAGTAGCTCTTGTCTATTACATATTTGGCTTAAGGAACTTTATCTGTGCTCATTTCAATCTCTGGTTTTATGCAGCACCCCAACTCACATTTCCCCTTAAGCAAGCATAAGTTGTTTTTCTAAATTTGAGACCCTGTTCTCTTTTTTAATCCAGTTCCTGTGTAGCCAAGTTTACATTCCGTGTATTAGTGATATCTTATGTTGTTTCTTTTTCTGTGTGACTTATTTCAGTTAGAATCATCATACCTGAGCCCACTCATTTTCTGCTACAGGCCTGTTGACATAGATTTCATTGCTGAGTGATATTGCATTGTACGTAAGTACCACAACTTCTTTATCCATTTTTCGCTTTCTGCGATATTGAACTTGTACCGTAAAAGAGGTTCTTGTAAACAGAGCCGTCCCAAACTTTGGGGTGGCTGTGTCTTTTTGATTTTAATTTCCCTAAGCTATAGGACCATAAGTGGAATTGACCTAGGCTCTGTTGCTTTGTTTTTTAGATGTTTCAGGAAACACCATACACTTCTCCCGAGTGGCTGTTGGCAATTTACAACCTGCCCATCAGCATAACAAGGCTCCCAGTTCTCCATGGCCTGTCCTGCCTTTCTGGATTTTACACTTTTTTCAGATGGCCCTTTTGACCGGGGGGAAGTGAGACTTAATTGTAGTGCAGATTTCCTTTGCAAGCTTGCTTGGTTGTCCAAAAAGTGCGTATGCGTTTTTTCCTGAATATATTCAGGAAAAAACGCATACGCCCTTTTTGGCCAAGTGCATCATTGTGGACGTTCTGCCTCTTTTCCTATGCTTTAAATGCAATTCCAGTCTCCCTCCTGATATCGGTTTCCTGCAATTCTGCCCCACGTTCAAGTCCTCTTGGCAGCCTTACTTCAGTATATTTTTGGACGATAGCTGTCATTTATAACTCTGCAGGTTTGTGAATTACAGTGCCCCTGAGCTCCTTTCTTCAACTCGCTTTCTTGTGAGCTGGCCGCAACACCGCAGGATTGCTTCAGGCCCTAATCTGGTTCCCCACGGCACGCTGAGACTTTGGTTAATTCCTCTTCCTGGTGGGAAATGAGAGTTAAATTTGCCCGTCCAGACACCTCCAGCTAGTCTCTCATTGGTTCTCCCTATTCCTGTTCATATTCCGCAGAAATTGCAAACTGGGCCAAAAGGACGTTAAACGCACTGACTCTCCAAGTCGGGAGAGTGTTAGTAAAGTGTCTGGAATGTTGCACCCAAGTACCAGGGGACGAGAACTGAGATATATTGGCACACGTCTCCCGATCACACAGTTGATCATACTCTGGGTTCCACATGCATGTTTTAGCTGAAGGAAGAATCCCTTAAACCTGGAGAGTTGAGACCCGTGGAATGGGTACCATGCAATATGATTTCAAAGGGTCTTCGTTTGCTCACCAAACCTCTCCAATCCTATCACTGCTGCGTTTATGCCCCTGTACACATACTTGATTCTCTTTCGGAGACATAGCAATCCATAGGTTTTAAGATACTTACTAGTCAGGTACATTCTTAGGCGTTTAATATGTGGTGTTGAGTCCATTTCATTGAACAAGGAGTAGCACTTGTCTATTCCATATTTGGCTTAAGGAACTTTATCTGTGCTCATTTCAATCTCTGGTTTTATGCAGCACCCCAACTCACCTTTCCCCTTAAGCAAGCATAAGTTGGTTTTCTAAATTTGAGACCCTGTTCTGTTTTTTAATCCAGTTCCTGTGTAGCCAATTCTACATTCCGTGTATTAGTGATATCTTATGATGTTTCTTTTTCTGTGTGACTTATTTCAGTTAGAATCATCATACCTGAATCCACTCTATGCTGTTACGGGCCTGATGACGTAGATTTCATTGCTGAGTGATATTGCATTGTACGTAAGTACCACAACTTCTTTATCCATTTTTCACTTTCTGCGATATTGAACTTGTACCGTAAACGATGTTCTTGTAAACAGAGCCGTCCCAAACTTTGGGGTGGCTGTGTCTTTTTGATTTTAATTTCCGTAAGCTATAGGACCATAAGTGGAAGTGCCCTAGGCTCCGTTGCTCTGTTTTTTAGATGTTTCAGGAAACACCATACACTTCTCTGGAGTGGCTGTTGGCAATTTACATCCCGCCCATCAGCATAACAAGGCTCCCAGTTCTCCATGGACTATCCTGCCTTTCTCGATTTTACACTTTTTTCAGATGGCCCTTTTGACCGGGGGGAAGTGAGACTTCATTGTAGTGCAGATTTCCTTTGCAAGCTTGCTTGGTTGGCCAAAAATGGTGTATGCGTTTTTTCCTGAATATATTCAGGAAAAAATGCATACGACATTTTTGGCCAAGTGCATCATTTTGGACGTTCTTCCTCTTTTCCTATGCTTTAAATGCAATTCCAGTCTCCCTCCTGAAATCGGTTTCCTGCAATTCTGCCCCGCTTTCAAGTCCTCTTGGCAGCCTTACTTCAGTATATTTTTGGACGATAGCTGTCATTTATAACTCTGCAGGTTTGTGAATTACAGTGCCCCTGAGCTCCTTTCTTCAACTCGCTTTCTTGTGAGCGGGCCACAACACCGCAGGATTGCTTCAGGCCCTAATGTGGTTCCGGCACGGCACGCTGAGCCTTTGGTTAATTCCTCTTCCTGGTGGGAAATGAGAGTTAAATTTGCCCGTCCAGACACCTCCAGCTAGTCTCTCATTGCTCCTACCTATTCCTGTTCATCTTCTGCAGAAATTGCAATCTGGGCCAAACAGGAGGTTAAAGGCACTGACTCTCCAAGTCAGGAGAGTGTTAGTAAAGCGTCTGGAATGTTGCACCCGAGTACCAGTGGACGAAAACTCAGACATATTTGAAAACGTCTCCTGATCACACGGTTGATCATACTCTGGGTTCCACATGCATGTTTCAGCTGAAGGAAGAATCCCTTAAACCTGGAGAGTTGAGACCCGTGGAATGGGTACCATGCAATATGACTTCAAAGGGTCATTCTTTGCTCACTGAACCTCTCAAATCCTATCACTGCTGCGTTTATGCCCCTGTACACACGCTTGATTCTCTTTCGGAGACATAGCAATCCATAGGTTTTAAGATACTTACTAATCAGGTACATTCTTAGGCGTTTAATATGGGGTGTTGAGTCCATTTCGTTGAGCAAGGAGTAGCTCTTGTCTATTACATATTTGGCTTAAGGAACTTTATCTGTGCTCATTTCAATCTCTGGTTTTATGCAGCACCCCAACTCACATTTCCCCTTAAGCAAGCATAAGTTGTTTTTCTAAATTTGAGACCCTGTTCTCTTTTTTAATCCAGTTCCTGTGTAGCCAAGTTTACATTCCGTGTATTAGTGATATCTTATGTTGTTTCTTTTTCTGTGTGACTTATTTCAGTTAGAATCATCATACCTGAGCCCACTCATTTTCTGCTACAGGCCTGTTGACATAGATTTCATTGCTGAGTGATATTGCATTGTACGTAAGTACCACAACTTCTTTATCCATTTTTCGCTTTCTGCGATATTGAACTTGTACCGTAAAAGAGGTTCTTGTAAACAGAGCCGTCCCAAACTTTGGGGTGGCTGTGTCTTTTTGATTTTAATTTCCCTAAGCTATAGGACCATAAGTGGAATTGACCTAGGCTCTGTTGCTTTGTTTTTTAGATGTTTCAGGAAACACCATACACTTCTCCCGAGTGGCTGTTGGCAATTTACAACCTGCCCATCAGCATAACAAGGCTCCCAGTTCTCCATGGCCTGTCCTGCCTTTCTGGATTTTACACTTTTTTCAGATGGCCCTTTTGACCGGGGGGAAGTGAGACTTCATTGTAGTGCAGATTTCCTTTGCAAGCTTGCTTGGTTGTCCAAAAAGGGCGTATGCGTTTTTTCCTGAATATATTCAGGAAAAAATGCATACGCCCTTTTTGGCCAAGTGCATCATTGTGGACGTTCTGCCTCTTTTCCTATGCTTTAAATGCAATTCCAGTCTCCCTCCTGATATCGGTTTCCTGCAATTCTGCCCCACGTTCAAGTCCTCTTGGCAGCCTTACTTCAGTATATTTTTGGACGATAGCTGTCATTTATAACTCTGAAGGTTTGTGAATTACAGTGCCCCTGAGCTCCTTTCTTCAACTCGCTTTCTTGTGAGCTGGCCGCAACACCGCAGGATTGCTTCAGGCCCTAATCTGGTTCCCCACGGCACGCTGAGACTTTGGTTAATTCCTCTTCCTGGTAGGAAATGAGAATTAAATTTGCCCGTCCAGACACCTCCAGCTAGTCTCTCATTGGTTCTCCCTATTCCTGTTCATATTCCACAGAAATTGCAAACTGGGCCAAACAGGACGTTAAAGGCACTGACTCTCCAAGTCGGGAGAGTGTTAGTAAAGTGTCTGGAATGTTGCACCCAAGTACCAGGGGACGAGAACTGAGATATATTGGCACACGTCTCCTGATCACACGGTTGATCATACTCTGGGTTCCACATGCATGTTTTAGCTGAAGGAAGAATCTCTTAAACCTGGAGAGTTGAGACCCGTGGAATGGGTACCATGCAATATGATTTCAAAGGGTCTTCGTTTGCTCACCGAACCTCTCCAATCCTATCACTGCTGCGTTTATGCCCCTGTAAACATGATTGATTCTCTTTCGGAGACATAGCAATCCATAGGTTTTAAGATACTTACTAGTCAGGTACATTCTTAGGCGTTTAATATGGGGTGTTGAGTCCATTTCATTGAACAAGGAGTAGCACTTGTCTATTCCATATTTGGCTTAAGGAACTTTATCTGTGCTCATTTCAATCTCTGGTTTAATGCAGCACCCCAACTCACCTTTCCCCTTAAGCAAGCATAAGTTGGTTTTCTAAATTTGAGACCCTGTTCTGTTTTGTAATCCAGTTCCTGTGTAGCCAAGTTTACATTCCGTGTATTAGTGATATCTTATGATGTTTCTTTTTCTGTGTGACTTATTTCAGTTAGAATCATCATACCTGAACCCACTCATTTTCTGCTACAGGCCTGTTGACATAGATTTCATTGCTGAGTGATATTGCATTGTACGTAAGTACCACAACTGCTTTATCCATTTTTCGCTTTCTGCGATATTGAACTTGTACCATAAACGAGGTTCTTGTAAACAGAGCCATCCCAAACTTTGGGGTGGCTGTGTCTTTTTGATTTTAATTTCCCTAAGCTATAGGACCATAAATGGATTTGACCTAGGCTCTGTTGCTTTGTTTTTTAGATGTTTCAGGAAACACCATACACTTCTCCCGAGTGGCTGTTGCCAATTTACATCCCACCCATCAGCATAACAGGGCTCCCAGTTCTCCATGGCCTGTCCTGCCTTTCTGGATTTTACACTTTTTTCAGATGGCCCTTTTGACTGGGGGGAAGTGAGACTTCATTGTAGTGCAGATTTCCTTTGCAAGCTTGCTTGGTTGGCCAAAAATGGTGTATGCGTTTTTTCCTGAATATATTCAGGAAAAAACGCATACGACATTTTTGGCCAAGTGCATCATTGTGGACGTTCTTCCTCTTTTCCTATGCTTTAAATGCAATTCCAGTCTACTCCTGAAATCGGTTTCCTGCAATTCTGCCCCACTTTCAAGTCCTCTTGGCAGCCTTACTTCAGTATATTTTTGGACGATACCTGTCATTTATAACTCTGCAGATTTGTGAATTACAGTGCCCCTGAGCTCCTTTCTTCAACTCGCTTTCTTGTGAGCTGGCTGCAACACCGCAGGATTGATTCAGGCCCTAATCTGGTTCCGGCACGGCACGCTGAGCCTTTGGTTAATTCCTCTTCCTGGTGGGAAATGAGAGTTAAATTTGCCCGTCCAGACACCTCCAGCTAGTCTCTCATTGGTTCTCCCTATTCCTCTTCATCTTCTGCAGAAATTGCAAACTGGGCCAAACAGGAGGTTAAAGGCACTGACTCTCCAAGTCGGGAGAGTGTTAGTAAAGCGTCTGGAATGTTGCACCCGAGTACCAGGGGACGAGAACTGAGACATATTGGAACACGTCTCCCGATCACACGGTTGATCATACTCTGGGTTCCACATGCATGTTTCAGCTGAAGGAAGATTCCTTTAAAGTTGGAGAGTTGAGACCCGTGGAATGGGTACCATGCAATATGACTTCAAAGGGTCTTCATTTGCTCACCGAACCTCTCCAATCCTAACACTTCTGCGTTTATGTCCCTGTACACACGCTTGATTCTCTTTCAGAGACATAGCAATCCATAGGTTTTAAGATACTTACTAGTCAGGTACATTCTTAGGCGTTTAATATGCGGTGTTGAGTCCATTTCGTTGAGCAAGTAGTAGCTCTTGTCTATTACATATTTGGCTTAAGGAACTTTATCTGTGCTCATTTCAATCTCTGGTTTTATGCAGCACCCCAACTCACCTTTCCCCTTAAGCAAGCATAATTTGGTTTTCTAAATTTGAGACCCTGTTCTGTTTTTTAATCCAGTTCCTGTGTAGCCAATTCTACATTCCGTGTATTAGTGATATCTTATGATGTTTCTTTTTCTGTGTGACTTATTTCAGTTAGAATCATCATACCTGAATCCACTCTATGCTGTTACGGGCCTGATGACGTAGATTTCATTGCTGAGTGATATTGCATTGTACGTAAGTACCACAACTTCTTTATCCATTTTTCACTTTCTGCGATATTGAACTTGTACCGTAAACGATGTTCTTGTAAACAGAGCCGTCCCAAACTTTGGGGTGGCTGTGTCTTTTTGATTTTAATTTCCCTAAGCTATAGGACCATAAGTGGAAGTGCCCTAGGCTCCGTTGCTCTGTTTTTTAGATGTTTCAGGAAACACCATACACTTCTCTGGAGTGGCTGTTGGCAATTTACATCCCGCCCATCAGCAGAACAAGGCTCCCAGTTCTCCATGGACTATCCTGCCTTTCTCGATTTTACACTTTTTTCAGATGGCCCTTTTGACCGGGGGGAAGTGAGACTTCATTGTAGTGCAGATTTCCTTTGCAAGCTTGCTTGGTTGGCCAAAAATGGTGTATGCGTTTTTTCCTGAATATATTCAGGAAAAAATGCATACGACATTTTTGGCCAAGTGCATCATTTTGGACGTTCTTCCTCTTTTCCTATGCTTTAAATGCAATTCCAGTCTCCCTCCTGAAATCGGTTTCCTGCAATTCTGCCCCGCTTTCAAGTCCTCTTGGCAGCCTTACTTCAGTATATTTTTGGACGATAGCTGTCATTTATAACTCTGCAGGTTTGTGAATTACAGTGCCCCTGAGCTCCTTTCTTCAACTCGCTTTCTTGTGAGCGGGCCACAACACCGCAGGATTGCTTCAGGCCCTAATGTGGTTCCGGCACGGCACGCTGAGCCTTTGGTTAATTCCTCTTCCTGGTGGGAAATGAGAGTTAAATTTGCCCGTCCAGACACCTCCAGCTAGTCTCTCATTGCTCCTACCTATTCCTGTTCATCTTCTGCAGAAATTGCAATCTGGGCCAAACAGGAGGTTAAAGGCACTGACTCTCCAAGTCAGGAGAGTGTTAGTAAAGCGTCTGGAATGTTGCACCCGAGTACCAGTGGACGAAAACTGAGACATATTTGAAAACGTCTCCTGATCACACGGTTGATCATACTCTGGGTTCCACATGCATGTTTCAGCTGAAGGAAGAATCCCTTAAACCTGGAGAGTTGAGACCCGTGGAATGGGTACCATGCAATATGACTTCAAAGGGTCATTCTTTGCTCACCGAACCTCTCAAATCCTATCACTGCTGCGTTTATGCCCCTGTACACATGCTTGATTCTCTTTCGGAGACATAGCAATCCATAGGTTTTAAGATACTTACTAATCAGGTACATTCTTAGGCGTTTAATATGGGGTGTTGAGTCCATTTCGTTGAGCAAGGAGTAGCTCTTGTCTATTACATATTTGGCTTAAGGAACTTTATCTGTGCTCATTTCAATCTCTGGTTTTATGCAGCACCCCAACTCACATTTCCCCTTAAGCAAGCATAAGTTGTTTTTCTAAATTTGAGACCCTGTTCTCTTTTTTAATCCAGTTCCTGTGTAGCCAAGTTTACATTCCGTGTATTAGTGATATCTTATGTTGTTTCTTTTTCTGTGTGACTTATTTCAGTTAGAATCATCATACCTGAGCCCACTCATTTTCTGCTACAGGCCTGTTGACATAGATTTCATTGCTGAGTGATATTGCATTGTACGTAAGTACCACAACTTCTTTATCCATTTTGCGCTTTCTGCGATATTGAACTTGTACCGTAAAAGAGGTTCTTGTAAACAGAGCCGTCCCAAACTTTGGGGTGGCTGTGTCTTTTTGATTTTAATTTCCCTAAGCTATAGGACCATAAGTGGAATTGACCTAGGCTCTGTTGCTTTGTTTTTTAGATGTTTCAGGAAACACCATACACTTCTCCCGAGTGGCTGTTGGCAATTTACAACCTGCCCATCAGCATAACAAGGCTCCCAGTTCTCCATGGCCTGTCCTGCCTTTCTGGATCTTACACTTTTTTCAGATGGCCCTTTTGACCGGGGGGAAGTGAGACTTCATTGTAGTGCAGATTTCCTTTGCAATCTTGCTTGATTGGCCAAAAAGTGCGTATGCGTTTTTTCCTGAATATATTCAGGAAAAAACGCATACGCCCTTTTTGGCCAAGTGCATCATTGTCGACGTTCTACCTCTTTTCCTATGTTTTAAATGCAATTCCAGTCTACCTCCTGAAATCGGTTTCCTGCAATTCTGCCCTGCTTTCAAGTCCTCTTGGCAGCCTTACTTCAGTATATTTTTGGACGATAGCTGTCATTTATAACTCTGCAGGTTTGTGAATTACAGTGCCCCTGAGCTCCTTTCTTCCACTCGCTTTCTTGTGCTCTGGCCGCAACACCGCACGATTGCTTCAGGCCCTAATCTGGTTCCGGAACGGCACGCTGAGCCTTTGCTTAATTGCTATTCCTGGTGGGAAATGAGAGTTAAATTTGCCCGTCCAGACACCTCCAGCTAGTCTCTCATTGGTCCTCCCTATCCCTGTTCATCTTCCGCAGAAATTGCAAACTGGGCCAAGCAGGCGGTTAAAGGCACTGACTCTCCAAGTCGGGAGAGTGTTAGTAAAGCGTCTGAAATGTTGCACCTGAGTACCAGCGGACGAAAACTGAGACATATTTGAATACGTCTCCCAGTCACACGGTTGATCATACTCTGGGTTCCACATGCATGTTTCAGCTGAAGGAAGAATCCCTTAAAGCTGGAGAGTTGAGACCCGTGGAATGGGTACCATGCAATATGACTTCAAAGGGTCTTCATTTGCTCACCGAACCTCTGCAATCCTATCACTGCTGCGTTTATGCCCCTGTACACACGCTTGATTCTCTTTTGGAGACATAGCAATCCATAGGTTTTAAGATACTTACTAGTCAGGTACATTCTTAGGCGTTTATTATGGGGTGTTGAGTCCATTTCGTTGAGCAAGGAGTAGCTCTTGCCTATTCCATATTTGGCTTAAGGAAATTTATCTGTGCTCATTTCAATCTCTGGTTTTATGTAGCACCCCAACTCACCTTTCCCCTTAAGCAAGCATAAGTTGGGTTTCTAAATTTGAGACCCTCTTCTGTTTTGTAATCCAGTTCCTGTGTAGCCAGGTTTACATTCCGTGTATTAGTGATATCTTATGATGTTTCTTTTTCTGTGTGACTTATTTCAGTGAGAATCATCATACCTGAATCCAGTCTATGCTGCTACGGGCCTGATGACATAGATTTCATTGCTGAGTGATATTGCATTGTACGTAACTACCACATCTTCTTTATCCATTTTTCACTTTCTGCGATATTGAACTTCTACCGTAAATGGGGTTCTTGTAAACAGAGAGGTCCCAAACTTTGGGGTGGCTGTGTCTTTTTCATTTTAATTTCCCTAAGCTATACGACTATAAGTGGAAGTGCCCTAGGCTCTGTTGCTTTGTTTTTTAGATGTTTCAGGAAACACCATACACATCTCCTGAGTGGCTGTTGGCAATTTTCATCCCGCCTATCAGCATAACAAGGCTCCCAGTTCTCCATGGCTTGTCCTGCCTTTCTGGATTTTACACTTTTTTCACATGGCCCTTTTGACTGGGGGGAAGGGAGACTTCATTGTAGTGCAGATTTCCTTTGCAAGCTTGCTTGGTTGGCCAAAAAGTGCGTATGCGTTTTTTCCTGAATATATGCAGGAAAAAACGCATACGCCCTTTTTGGCCAAGTGCATCATTGTAGACGTTCTGCCTCTTTTCCTGTGCTTAAATGCAATTCAAGTCTACCTCCTGAAATCGGATTCCTGCAATTCTGCCCCGCTTTCAAGTCCTCTTCGCAGCCTTACTTCAGTATATTTTTGGACGATAGCTGTCATTCATAACTCTGCAGGTTTGTGAATTACAGTGCCCCTGAGCTCCTTTCTTCAACTCGCTTTCTTGTGAGCTGGCCGCAACACCGCAGGATTGCTTCAGGCCCTAATCTGGTTCCGGCACGGCACGCTGAGCCTTTGCTTAATTCCTCTTCCTGGTGGGAAATGAGAGTTCAATTTGCCCGTCCAGACACCTCCAGCTAGTCTCTCATTGGTTCTCCCTATTCCTGTTCATCTTCCGCGGAATTTGCAAACTGGGCCAAGCAGGAGGTTAAAGGCACTGACTCTCCAAGTCGGGAGAGTGTTAGTAAAGCATCTGGAATGTTGCACCCGAGTACCAGGGGATGAGAACTGAGACATATTTGAACACGTCTCCCGATCACATGGTTGATCATACTCTGGGTTCCACATGCATGTTTTAGCTGAAGGAAGAATCCCTTAAACCTGGAGAGTTGAGACCCGTGGAATGGGTACCATGCAATATGACTTCAAAGGGTCTTCATTTGCTCACCGAACCTCTCCAATCCTATCACTGCTGCGTTTATGTCCCTGTACTCACGCTTGATTCTCTTTCAGAGACATAGCAATCCATAGGTTTTAAGATACTTACTAGTCAGGTACATTATTAGGCATTTAATATGGTGTTTTGAGTCCATTTCGTTGAGCAAGGAGTAGCTCTTGTCTATTCCATTTTTGGCTTAAGGAACTTTATCTGTGCTCATTTCAATCTCTGGTTTTATGCAGCACCCCAACTCACCTTTCCCCTTAAGCAAGCATAAGTTGGTTTTCTAAATTTGAGACCCTGTTCTCTTTTGTAATCCTGTTCCTGTGTAGCCAAGTTTACATTCCGTGTATTAGTGATATCTTATGATGTTTCTTTTTCTGTGTGACTTATTTCAGACAGAATCATCATACCTGAATCCACTCATTATGCTGCTACGGGCCTGATGACATAGATGTCATTGCTGAGTGATATTGCATTGTACGTAAGTACCACAACTGCTTTATCCATTTTTCACTTTCTGCGATATTGAACTTGTACCGTAAACGAGGTTCTTGTAAACAGAGCCGTCCCAAACTTTGGGGTGGCTGTGTCTTTTTGATTTTAATTTCCCTAAGCTATAGGACCATAAGTGGAACTGCCCTAGGCTCTGTTGCTTTGTTTTTTAGATGTTTCAGGAAACACCATACACTTCTCCCGAGTGGCTGTTGGCAATTTACATCCCGCCCATCAGCATAACAAGGCTCCCAGTTCTCCATGGCCTGTCCTGCCTTTCTGGATTTTACACTTTTTTCAGATGGCCCTTTTGACCAGATGGAAGTGAGACTTCATTGTAGTGCAGATTTCCTTTGCAAGCTTGCTTGGTTGGCCAAAAAGGGCGTATGCGGTTTTTCCTGAATATATTCAGGAAAAAACGCATACGCCCTTTTTGGCCAAGTGCATCATTGTGGACGTTCTGCCTCTTTTCCTATGCTTTAAATGCAATTCCAGTCTACCTCCTGAAATCGGTTTCCTGCAATTCTGCCCCGCTTTCAAGTCCTCTTGGCAGCCTTACTTCAGTATATTTTTGGACGATAGCTGTCATTTATATCTCTGCAGGTTTGTGAATTACAGTGCCCCTGAGCTCCTTTCTTCAACTCGCTTTCTTGTGAGCTGGCCGCAACACCGCAGGATTGTTTCAGGCCCTAATCTGGTTCCGGCACGGCACGCTGAGCCTTTGCTTAATTGCTATTCCTGGTGGGAAATGAGAGTTAAATTTGCCCGTCCAGACACCTCCAGCTAGTTTCTCATTGGTCCTCCCTATCCCTGTTCATCTTCCGCAGAAATTGCAAACTGGGCCAAGCAGGAGGTTAAAGGCACTGACTCTCCAAGTCGGGAGAGTGTTAGTAAAGCATCTGGAATGTTGCACCTGAGTACCAACGGACGAAAACTGAGACATATTTGAACACGTCTCCCAATCACACGGTTGATCATACTCTGGGTTCCACATGCATGTTTCACCTGAAGGAAGAATCCCTTAAAGCTGGAGAGTTGAGACCCGTGGAATGGGTACCATGCAATATGACTTCAAAGGGTCTTCATTTGATCACCGAACCTCTCCAATCCTATCACTGCTGCGTTTATGCCCCTGTACACACGCTTGATTCTCTTTCGGAGACACAGCAATCCATAGGTTTTAAGATACTTACTAGTCAGGTACATTCTTAGGCGTTTAATATGGGATGTTGAGTCCATTTCGTTGAGCAAGGAGTAGCTCTTGTCTATTCCATATTTGGCTTAAGGAAATTTATCTGTGCTCATTTCAATCTCTGGTTTTATGTAGCACACCAACTCACCTTTCCCCTTAAGCAAGCATAAGTTGGTTTTCTAAATTTGAGACCCTGTTCTGTTTTGTAATCCAGTTCCTGTGTAGCCAAGTTTACATTCCGTGTATTAGTGATATCTTATGATGTTTCTTTTTCTGTGTGACTTATTTCAGTGAGAATCATCATACCTGAATCCACTCATTATGCTGCTATGGGCCAGATGACATAGATTTCATTGCTGAGTGATATTGCATTGTACGTGAGTACCACAACTTCTTTATCCATTTTTCACTTTCTGCGATATTGAACTTGTACCGTAAACGAGATTCTTGTAAACAGAGCCGTCCCAAACTTTGGGGTGGCTGTGTCTTTTTGATTTTAATTTCCCTAAGCTATAGGACCATAAGTGGAAGTGCCCTAGGCTCTGTTGCTTTGTTTTTTAGATGTTTCAGGAAACACCATACACTTCTCCTGCGTGGCTGTTGGCAATTTACATCCCGCCCATCAGCATAACAAGGCTCCCAGTTCTCCATGGCCTGTCCTGCCTTTCTGGATTTTACACTTTTTTCAGATGGCCCTTTTGACGGGGGGGAAGTGAGACTTCATTGTAGTGCAGATTTCCTTTGCAAGCTTGCTTGGTTGGCCAAAAAGGGCGTATGCGTTTTTTCCTGAATATATTCAGGAAAAAACGCATACGCCCTTTTTGGCCAAGTGCATCATTGTCTACGTTCTGCCTCTTTTCCTATGCTTTAAATGCAATTCCAGTCTACCTCCTGAAATCGGTTTCCTGCAATTCTGCCCCGCTTTCAAGTCCTCGTGGCAGCCTTACTTCAGTATATTTTTGGATGATAGCTGTCATTTATAACTCTGCAGGTTTGTGAATTACAGTGCCCCTGAGCTCCTTTCTTCAACTCGCTTTCTTGTGAGCTGGCCGTAACACCGCACGATTGCTTCAGGCCCTAATCTGGTTCTGGCACGGCACACTGAGCCTTTGCTTAATTGCTCTTCCTGGTGGGAAATGAGAGTTAAATTTGCCCGTCCAGACACCTCCAGCTAGTCTCTCATTGGTCCTCCCTATCCCTGTTCATCTTCCGCAGAAATTGCAAACTGGGCCAAGCAGGAGGTTAAAGGCACTGACTCTCCAAGTCTGGAGAGTGTTAGTAAAGCATCTGGAATGTTGCACCTGAGTACCAGGGGACGAAAACTGAGACATATTTGAACACGTCTCCCAATCACACGGTTGATCATACTCTGTGTTCCACATGCATGTTTCAGCTGAAGGAAGAATCCCTTAAAGCTGGAGAGTTGAGACCCGTGGAATGAGTACCATGCAATATGACTTCAAAGGGTCTTCATTTGCTCACTGAACCTCTCCAATCGTATCACTGCTGCGTTTATGCCCCTGTACACACGCTTGATTCTCTTTTGGAGACATAGCAATCCATAGGTTTTAAGATACTTACTAGTCAGGTACATTATTAGGCGTTTAATATGGGGTGTTGAGTCCATTTCGTTGAGCAAGGAGTAGCTCTTGCCTATTCCATATTTGGCTTAAGGAAATTTATCTGTGCTCATTTCAATCTCTGGTTTTATGTAGCACCCCAACTCACCTTTCCCCTTAAGCAAGCATAAGTTGGTTTTCTAAATTTGAGACCCTCTTCTGTTTTGTAATCCAGTTCCTGTGTAGCCAGGTTTACATTCCGTGTATTAGTGATATCTTATGATGTTTCTTTTTCTGTGTGACTTATTTCAGTGAGAATCATCATACCTGAATCCAGTCTACGCTGCTACGGGCCTGATGACATAGATTTCATTGCTGAGTGATATTGCATTGTACGTAACTACCACAACTTCTTTATCCATTTTTCACTTTCTGCGATATTGAACTTCTACCGTAAATGGGGTTCTTGTAAACAGAGAGGTCCCAAACTTTTGGGTGGCTGTGTCTTTTTGATTTTAATTTCCCTAAGCTATAGGACTATAAGTGGAAGTGCCCTAGGCTCTGTTGCTTTGTTTTTTAGATGTTTCAGGAAACACCATACACTTCTCCTGAGTGGCTGTTGGCAATTTTCATCCCGCCCATCAGCATAACAAGGCTCCCAGTTCTCCATGGCCTGTCCTGCCTTTCTGGATTTTACACTTTTTTCACATGGCCCTTTTGACTGGGGGGAAGGGAGACTTCATTGTAGTGCAGATTTCCTTTGCAAGCTTGCTTGATTGGCCAAAAAGTGCGTATGCGTTTTTTCCTGAATATATGCAGGAAAAAACGCATACGTCCTTTTTGGCCAAGTGCATCATTGTCGACGTTCTGCCTCTTTTCCTATGCTTAAATGCAATTCAAGTCTACCTCCTGAAATTGGTTTCCTGCAATTCTGCCCCGCTTTCAAGTCCTCTTCGCAGCCTTACTTCAGTATATTTTTGGACAATAGCTGTCATTCATAACTCTGTAGGTTTGTGAATTACAGTGCCCCTGAGCTCCTTTCTTCAACTCGCTTTCTTGTGAGCTGGCTGCAACACCGCAGGATTGCTTCAGGCCCTAATATGGTTCCGGCACGGCACGCTGAGGCTTTGGTTAATTCCTCTTCCTGGTGGGAAATGAGAGTTAAATTTTCCCGTCCAGACACCTCCAGCTAGTCTCTCTTTGGTTCTCCCTATTCCTGTTCATCTTCTGCGGAATTTGCAAACTGGGCCAAACAGGAGGTTAAAGGCACTGACTCTCAAGTCGGGAGAGTGTTAGTAAAGCATCTGGAATGTTGCACCTGAGTACCAGCGGTCGAAAACTGAGACATATTTGAACACGTCTCCCGATCACATGGTTGATCATACTCTGGGTTCCACATGCATGTTTTAGCTGAAGGAAGAATCCCTTAAACCTGGAGAGTTGAGACCCGTGGAATGGGTACCATGCAATATGACTTCAAAGGGTCTTCATTTGCTCACCGAACCTCTCCAATCCTATCACTGCTGCGTTTATGCCCCGGTACTCATGCTTGATTCTCTTTCAGAGACATAGCAATCCATAGGTTTTAAGATACTTACTAGTCAGGTACATTATTAGGCGTTTAATATGGGGTTTTGAATCCATTTCGTTGAGCAAGGAGTAGCTCTTGTCTATTCCATATTTGGCTTAAGGAACTTTATCTGTGCTCATTTCAATCTCTGGTTTTATGCAGCACCCCAACTCACCTTTCCCCTTAAACAAGCATAAGTTGTTTTTCTAAATTTGAGACCCTCTTCTGTTTTGTAATCCAGTTCCTGTGTAGCCAAGTTTACATTCCGTGTATTAGTGATATCTTATGATGTTTCTTTTTCTGTGTGACTTATTTCAGTGAGAATCAACATACCTGAATCCACTCATTATGCTGCTATGGGCCAGATGGCATAGATTTCATTGCTGAGTGATATTGCATTGTACGTGAGTACCACAACTTCTTTATCCATTTTTCAATTTCTGCGATATTGAACTTCTACTGTAAATGAGGTTCTTGTAAACAGAGAGGTCCCAAACTTTGGGGTGGCTGTGTCTTTTTGATTTTAATTTCCCTAAGCTATAGGACCATAAGTGCAAGTGCCCTAGGCTCTGTTGCTTTGTTTTTTAGATGTTTCAGGAAACACCATACACTTCTCCCTAGTGGCTGTTGGCAATTTACATCCTGCCCATCAGCATAACAAGGCTCCCAGTTCTCCATGGCCTGTCCTGCCTTTCTGGATTTTACACTTTTTTCAGATGGCACTTTTGACCGGGGGATAGTGAGACTTCATTGTAGTGCAGATTTCCTTTGCAAGCTTGCTTGGTTGGCCAAAAGAGGCGTATGCGTTTTTTCCTGAATATATTCAGGAAAAAACGCATACGCCCTTTTTGGCCAAGTGCATCATTGTCGACGTTCTGCCTCTTTTCCTATGCTTTAAATGTAATTCCAGTCTACCTCCTGAAATCGGTTTCCTGCAATTCTGCCCCGCTTTCAAGTCCTCTTGGCAGCCTTACTTCAGTATATTTTTGGACGATAGCTGTCATTTATAAATCTGCAGGTTTGTGAATTACAGTGCCCCTGAGCTCCTTTCTTCAACTCGCTTTCTTGTGAGCTGGCCGCAACACAGCAGGATTGCTTCAGGCCCTAATCTGGTTCCGGGACGGCACGCTGAGCCTTTGGTTAATTCCTCTTCCTGGTGGGAAATGAGAGTTAAATTTGCCCGTCCAGACACCTCCAGCTAGTCTCTCATTGGTTCTCCCTATTCGTGTTCATCTTCGGCAGAAATTGCAAACTGGGCCAAACAGGAGGTTAAAGGCACTGACTCTCCAAGTCGGGAGAGTGTTAGTAAAGCGTCTGGAATGTTGCACCCGAGTACCAGGGGATGAGAACTGAGGCATATTGGAACACATCTACCGATCACACGGTTGATCATACTCTGGGTTCCACATGCATGCTTTAGCTGAAGGAAGAATCCCTTAAACGTGGAGAGTTGAGACCCGTGGAATGGGTACCATGCAATATGACTTCAAAGGTCTTCATTTGCTCACCGAACCTCTCCAATCCTATCACTGCTGCGTTTATGCCCTTGTACACACGCTTGCTTCTCTTTCGGAGACATAGCAATCCATAGGATTTAAGATACTAACTAGTGTGGTACATTCATAGGCGTTTAATATGGGGTGTTGAGTCCATTTCGTTGAGCAAGGAGTAGCTCTTGTCTATTACATGTTTGGCTTAAGGAACCTTATCTGTGCTCATTTCAATCTCTGGTTTTATGCAGCACCACAACTCACCTTTCCCCTAAGAAAGCATAAGTTGGTTTTCTAAATTTGAGACCCTGTTCTCTTTTGTAATCCTGTTCCTGTGTAGCCAAGTTTACATTCCGTGTATTAGTGATATCTTATGATGTTTCTTTTTCTGTGTGACTTATTTCAGATAGAATCATCATACCTGAATGCACTCATTATGCTGCTATGGGCCTGATGACATAGATTTCATTGCTGAGTGATATTGCACTGTACGTAAGTACCACAACTGCTTTATCCATTTTTCACTTTCTGCGATACTGAACTTGTACCGTAAACGAGATTCTTGTAAACAGAGCCATTCCAAACTTAGGGGTGGCTGTGTCTTTTTGATTTTAATTTCCCTAAGCTATAGGACCATATGTGGAAGTGCCCTAGGCTCTGTTGCTTTGTTTTTTAGATGTTTCAGGAAACACCATACACTTCTCCCCAGTGGCTGTTGGCAATTTACATTCCGCCCATCAGCATAACAAGGCTCCCAGTTCTCCATGGCCTGTCCTGCCTTTCTGGATTTTACACTTTTTTCAGATGGCCCTTTTGACCAGGGGGAAGTGAGACTTCATTGTAGTGCAGATTTCCTTTGCAAGCTTGCTTGGTTGGCCAAAAAGTGCGTATGCGTTGTTTCCTGAATATATTCAGGAAACAACGCATACGCACTTTTTGGCCAAGTGCATCATTGTGGACGTTCTGCCTCTTTTCCTATGCTTTAAATGCAATTCCAGTCTACCTCCTGAAATCGGTTTCCTGCAATTCTGCCCCGCTTTCAAGTCCTCTTGGCAGCGTTACTTCAGTATATTTTTGGACGATAGCTGTCATTTATAACTCTGCAGGTTTGTGAATTACAGTGCCCCTGAACTGCTTTCTTCAACTCACTTTCTTGTGAGCTGGCCGCAACACCACACGATTGCTTCAGGCCCTAATCTGGTTCCGGCACGGTATGCTGAGCCTTTGGTTAATTCCTCTTCCTGGTGGGAAATGACAGTTAAATTTGCCCGTCCAGACACCTCCAGCTAGTCTCTCATTGGTTCTCCCTATTCCTGTTCATCTTCTGCAGAAATTGCAAACTGGGGCAAACAGGAGGTTAAAGGCATTGACTCTCCAAGTCGGGAGAGTGTTAGTAAAGCGTCTGGAATGTTGCACCCGAGTACCAGGGGATGAAAACTGAGACATATTTGAACACGTCTCCCGATCACATGGTTTATCATAACCTGGTTTCCACATGTATGTTTTAGCTGAAGGAAGAATCCCTTAAAGCTGGAGACTTGAGACCCGTGGAATGAGTACCATGCAATATGACTTCAAAGGGTCTTCATTTGCTCACCGAACCTCTCCAATCCTATCATTGCTGCGTTTATGCCCTTGTACACATGCTTGATTCTCTTTTGGAGACATAGCAATCCATAGGTTTTAAGATACTTACTAGTCAGGTACATTCTTAGGCGTTTAATATGGGGTGTTGAGTCCATTTCGTTGAGCAAGGAGTAGCTCTTGTCTATTCCATATTTGGCTTAAGGAAATTTATCTGTGCTCATTTCAATCTCTGGTTTTATGTAGCACCCCAACTCACCTTTCCCCTTAAGCAAGCATAAGTTGGGTTTCTAAATTTGAGACCCTCTTCTGTTTTGTAATCCAGTTCCTGTGTAGCCAAGTTTACATTCCGTGTATTAGTGATATCTTATGATGTTTCTTTTTCTGTGTGACTTATTTCAGTGAGAATCATCATACCTGAATCCAGTCTATGCTGCTACGGGCCTGATGACATAGATTTCATTGCTGAGTGATATTGCATTGTACGTAACTACCACAACTTCTTTATCCATTTTTCACTTTCTGCGATATTGAACTTCTACCGTAAATGAGGTTTTTGTAAACAGAGAGGTCCCAAACTTTGGGGTGGCTGTGTCTTTTTGATTTTAATTTCCCTAAGCTATAGGACTATAAGTGGAAGTGCCCTAGGCTCTGTTGCTTTGTTTTTTAGATGTTTTATGAAACACCATACACTTCTCCTGAGTGGCTGTTGGCAATTTTCATCCCGCCCATCAGCATAACAAGGCTCCCAGTTCTCCATGGCCTGTCCTGCCTTTCTGGATTTTACACTTTTGTCACATGGCCCTTTTGACTGGGGGGAAGTGAGACTTCTTTGTAGTGCAGATTTCCTTTGCAAGCTTGCTTGGTTGGCCAAAAAGGGCGTATGCATTTTTTCCTGAATATATGCAGGAAAAAACGCATACGCACTTTTCGGCCAAGTGCATCATTGTCGACGTTCTGCCTCTTTTCCTATGCTTAAATGCAATTCCAGTCTACCTCCTGAAATCGGTTTCCTGCAATTCTGCCCTGCTTTCAAGTCCTCTTGGCAGCCTAACTTCAGTATATTTTTGGACGATAGCTGTCATTCATAACTCTGCAGGTTTGTGATAACAGTGCCCCTGAGCTCCTTTCTTCAACTCGCTTTCTTGTGAGCTGGCCGCAACACCGCAGGATTGCTTCAGGCCCTAATCTGGTTCCGGCATGGCACGCTGAGCCTTTGGTTAATTGCTCTTCCTGGTGGGAAATGAGAGTTAAATTTTCCCGTCCAGACACCTCCAGCTAGTCTCTCATTGGTTCTCCCTATTCCTGTTCATCTTCCGCGGAATTTGCAAACTGGGCCAAACAGGAGGTTAAAGGCACTGACTCTCCAAGTCGGGAGAGTGTTAGTAAAGCATCTGGAATGTTGCACCCGAGTACCAGGGGATGAGAACTGAGACATATTTGAACACGTCTCCCGATCACATGGTTGATCATACTCTGGGTTCCACATGCATGTTTTAGCTGAAGGAAGAATCCCTAAAACCTGGAGAGTTGAGACCCGTGGAATGGGTACCATGCAATATGACTTCAAAGGGTCTTCATTTGCTCAACGAACCTCTCCAATCCTATCACTGCTGCGTTTATGCCCCGGTACTCACGCTTGATTCTCTTTCAGAGACATAGCAAACCATAGGTTTTAAGATACTTACTAGTCAGGTACATTCTTAGGCGTTTAATATGGGGTTTTGAGTCCATTTGGTTGAGCAAGGAGTAGCTCTTCTCTGTTACATATTTGGCTTAAGGAACTTTATCTGTGCTCATTTCAATCTCTGGTTTTATGCAGCTCCCCAACTCACCTTTCCCCTTAAGCAAGCATAAGTTGGTTTTCTAAATTTGAGACCTTGTTCTGTTTTGTAATCCAGTTCCTGTGTAGCCAAGTTTACATTCCGTGTATTAGTGATATCTTATGATGTTTCTTTTTCTGTTTGACTTATTTAAGTTAGAATCATCATACCTTAACCCAGTCATTTTCTGCTACAGGCCTGATGACATAGATTTCATTGCTGAGTGATATTGCATTGTATGTAAGTACCACAACTTCTTTATCCATTTTTCACTTTCTGTGATATTGAACTTGTACCATAAACGAGGTTCTTGTAAACAGAGCCGTCCCAAACTTTGGGGTGGCTGTGTGTTTTTGATTTTAATTTCCCTAAGCTATAGGACCATAAGTGTAAGTGCCCTAGGCTCTGTTGCTTTGTTTTTTAGATGTTTCAGGAATCACCATACACTTCTCCCTAGTGGCTGTTGGCAATTTACATCCCGCCCATCAGCATAGCAAGGCTCCCAGTTCTCCATTGCCTTTCCTGCCTTTCTGGATTTTACACTTTTTTCAGATGGTCCTTTTGACCAGGGGGGAAGTGAGACTTTAATGTAGTGCAGATTTCCTTTGCAAGCTTGCTTGGTTGGCCGAAAAGGGCGTATGCGTTTTTTCCTGAATATATTCAGGAAACAATGCATACGCACTTTTTGGCCAAGTACATCATTGTCGACGTTCTGCCTCTTTTCCTATGCTTTAAATGCAATTCCAGTCTACCTTCTGAAATCGGTTTCCTGCAATTCTGCCCCGCTTTCAAGTCCTCTTGGCAGAGTTACTTCAGTATATTTTTGGACGATTGCTGTCATTTATAACTCTGCAGGTTTGTGAATTACAGTGCCACTGAGCTCCTATCTTCAACTCGCTTTCTTGTGAGCGGGCCGCAACACCGCAGGATTGCTTCGGGCCCTAATCTGGTTCCGGCACGGCATGCTGAGCCTTTGGTTAATTCCTCTTCCTGGTGGGAAATGAGAGTTAAATTTGCCCGTCCAGAGACCTCCAGCTAGTTTCTCATTGGTTCTCCCTATTCCTGTTCATCTTCTGCAGAAATTGCAAACTGGGCCAAACAGGAGATTAAAGGCACTGACTTTCCAATTCGGGAGAGTGTTAATAAAGCGTTTGGAATGTTGCACCCGAATAACAGGGTACGAGAACTGAGACATATTTGAACACGTCTCCCGATCACACGGTTGATCATACTCTGGGTTCCACATGCATGGTTTAGCTGAAGGAAGAATCCCTTAAACCTGGAGAGTTGAGACCCGTGGAATGGGTACCATGCAATATGACTTCAAAGGGTCTTTGTTTGCTCACCGAACCTCTCCAATCCTATCAGTGCTGCGTTTATGCCCCTGTACACACGCTTGGTTCTCTTTCGGAGACATAGCAATCCATAGGTTTTAAGATACTTACTAGTCAGGTACATTCTTAGGCGTTTAATATGGGGTGTTGAGTCCATTTCGTTGAGCAAGGAGTAGCTCTTGTATATTACATATTTGGCTTAAGGAACTTTATCTGTGCTCATTTCAATCTCTGGTTTTATGCAGCACCCCAACTCACCTTTCCCCTTAAGCAAGCATAAGTTGGTTTTCTAAATTTGAGACCCTCTTCTGTTTTGTAATTCAGTGCCTGTGTAGCCAAGTTTACATTCCGTGTATTAGTGATATCTTATGACGATTCTTTTTCTGTGTGACTTATTTCAGTTAGAATCATCATACCTGAATCCACTCATTATGCTGCTACGGGCCTGATGACATAGATTTCATTGCTGAGTGATATTGCATTGTACGTAAGTACCACAACTGCTTTATCCATTTTTCACTTTCTGTGATATTGAACTTGTACCGTAAACGAGGTTCTTGTAAACAGAGCCATCCCAAACATTGGGGTGGCTGTGTCTTTTTGATTTTAATTTCCCTAAGCTATAGGACCATAAGTGGAAGTGCCCTAGGCTCTGTTGCTTTGTTTTTTAGATGTTTCAGGAAACACCATACACTTCTCCCTAGTGGCTGTTGGCAGTTTACATCCCGCCCATCAGCATAACAAGGCTCCCAGTTCTCCATGGCCTGTCCTGCCTTTCTGGATTTTACACTTTTTTCAGATGGCCCTTTTGACCAGGGGGAAGTGAGACTTCATTGTAGTGCAGATTTCCTTTGCAAGCTTGCTTGGTTGGCCAAAAAGGGCGTATGCGTTTTTTCCTGAATATATTCAGGAAAAAACGCATACGCCCTTTTTGGCCAAGTGCATCATTGTCGACGTTCTGCCTCTTTTCCTATGCTTTAAATGCAATTCCAGTCTACCTCCTGAAATCGGTTTCCTGCAATTCTGCCCCGCTTTCAAGTCCTCTTGGCAGGCTTACTTCAGAATATTTTTGGACGATAGCTGTCATTTATAACTCTGCAGGGTTGTGAATTACAGTTCCACTGAGCTCCTTTCTTCAACTCGCTTTCATGTGAGCTGCCCGCAACACTGCAGGATTGCTTCGGGCCCTAATCTGGTTCCGGCACGGCATGCTGAGCCTTTGGTTAATTCCTCTTCTTATTGGGAAATGAGAGTTAAATTTGCCCGTCCAGACACCTCCAGCTAGTCTCTCATTGGTTCTCCCTATTCCTGTTCATCTTCTGCAGAAATTGCAAACTGGGCCAAACAGGAGATTAAAGGCACTGACTTTCCAATTCGGGAGAGTGTTAATAAAGCGTTTGGAATGTTGCACCCGAGTAACAGGGTACGAGAACTGAGACATATTTGAACACGTCTCCCGATCACATGGTTGATCATACTCTGGGTTCCACACGCCTGTTTTAGCTGAAGGAAGAATCCCTTAAACCTGGAGAGTTGAGACCCGTGGAATGGGTACCATGCAATGTGACTTCAAAGTGTCTTCATTTGCTCACCGAACCTCTCCAATCCTATCAGTGCTGCGTTTATGCCCCTGTACACACGCTTGGTTCTCTTTCGGAGACATAGCAATCCATAGGTTTTAAGATACTTACTAGTCAGGGACATTCTTAGGCGTTTAATATGGGGTGTTGAGTCCATTTCGTTGAGCAAGGAGTAGCTCTTGTATATTACATATTTGGCTTAAGGAACTTTATCTGTGCTCATTTCAATCTCTGGTTTTATGCAGCACCCCAACTCACCTTTCCCCTTAAGCAAGCATAAGTTGGTTTTCTAAATTTGAGACCCTCTTCTGTTTTGTAATTCAGTGCCTGTGTAGCCAAGTTTACATTCCGTGTATTAGTGATATCTTATGACGTTTCTTTTTCTGTGTGACTTATTTCAGTTAGAATCATCATACCTGAATCCACTCATTATGCTGCTATGGGAATGATGACATAGATTTCATTGCTGAGTGATATTGCATTGTACGTAAGTACCACAACTTCTTTATCCATTTTTCGCTTTCTGCGATATTGAACTTGTACCGTAAATGAGGTTCTTGTAAACAGAGCCGTCCCAAACTTTGGGGTGGCTGTGTCTTTTTGATTTTAATTTCCCTAAGCTATATGACAATAAGTGGAAGTGCCCTAGGCTCTGTTGCTTTGTTTTTTAGATGTTTCAGGAAACACCATACACTTCTCCCCAGTGACTGTTGGCAATTTACATCCCGCCCATCAGCATAACAAGGCTCCCAGTTCTCCATGGCCTGTCCTGCCTTTCTGGATTTTACACTTTTTTCAGATGATGCTTTTGACCGGGAGGGAAGTGAGACTTCAATTTAGTGCAGATTTCCTTTGCAAGCTTGCTTGGTTGGCCAAAAAGTGCGTATGCGTTTTTTCCTGAATATATTCAGGAAAAAACGCATACGCCCTTTTTGGCCAAGTGCATCATTGTGGACGTTCTGCCTCTTTTCCTATGCTTTAAATGCAATTCCAGTCTACCTCCTGAAATCGGTTTCCTGCAATTCTGCCCCGCTTTCAAGTCCTCTTGGCAGGCTTACTTCAGTATATTTTTGGACGATAGCTGTCATTTATAACTCTGCAGGTTTGTGAATTACAGTGCCCCTGAGCTCCTTTCTTCAACTCGCTTTCTTGTGAGCTGGCCGCAACACCACAGGATTGCTTCAGGCCCTAATCTGGTTCCGG